>NC_084993.1:15774998-15814998 GCF_963691925.1 Scomber scombrus
TAATCTGATGAAATAAAATATCTAAATAAATGTTCATTTTCTGACAAATGATATTGATACTATACTTTGATCAGAGTTATTAGTTATTGATATGTTAATAACTATTATATAATCATTTTTTATTTTTTTGTTAATAAATAATCAGACTCATCACAATAACATCATTCCTTTGCATCATCATATCGCATAGAATCTCATAGTGTTGGATCAAATCATGTTGAATCGCACTGCATCGAGATTGGGGGATGAATCGTATGATATCGCATCGGTAGTTGATGCTTATGTATCTTTAATGTATCGGATCATTGGTAGTGTATAGAGATTCGTATCGTATCGGCCACAGGCCAGAGATGCACAACCATAGTGTACACAAAAGTTGATCCAATCAAATATGACTTTGGGTGTCTACTGTAGCTGTAGGAGAGGAGAATGACACAGAGACATGTGATACACCAGTGAGCAAAAAATGTTGATTTCACTTCCAAAAAGAAAGAGGAAGAATTTCTCCCTTGTTCTTCTCCTCCCAATATAACAATGCAGGGGAGGGAGATCTGTGTTTTGTTTTGTTTCTACAGCTCCCATGACAGCTCCCATGACAGCTCTGTATTTAATAAGCCATGCCCATATTTTAGCTATTTAATCAAATTGTGCACCGCTCACATATTCTGTTTCACTGGGAAATATGTCATTGTACATAAGTTAAAGACACTCTAACTACTGTTTCACTGTGACTTCAATCATCTTACAACTGACATTGTTAGTCAGTTTTGTTGGAGTCTGTTTCTTGGAGCTGTTACTCAGCAAATGAGTTCGCAAGTTACTTCATGACTCCATATGTTACTGTGTTGTGATTCAGATCATGCGGTATTGTTAAGGTCATTACATACTACGAGTTTTTAAAAAATTAATAGTGAAAGAAAGCTGGCCAACACTAGTTAAATCTCCCCTTCTTTGTACAAGGTAGATAAACACAAAACTGAGTGGGCAGAAGCTAACAATAATGACCCAGTGTGTGTTCAAATAACATGAAAGCTAAGCAACCAATGTAATCATTGCTAACATTAGCAAGCTAGGTTGACTAACTTTAATTCTCCTAGTGGAACACAGACTTAACAGTGTGATGATTCTTCTCAAATGTTGGATGTTGTAAAAGTACATTCATTCCAGTGGAATAAAGTCTTTTGACTACACATACCCTGTGACCTTTACTCTAATGCCACACTCAGGTCTGTCTTGATCCTAGACGCAAACCAATATGCACTGACCTCTTCATTTCAACTAATGTTAACCTAGCTGTATCTGTGGCAACAATTTTGGAGACATGCAAAATCGACCTGTGTGGAGAAATAAATATAACTATGTATAAGTATAAATGTTGAATATGAGTTATATCTTATTCTGCTTACCAGTAAAAGACCATCACTGAAAAAAGTACATGTTTCTCCAGGGTTTGATTGTAACTGCAGACAAGGTGTAGGTGTAGACTCTTCTGACACAAGTCTTTTTAAAGAATTACTCACAAAAAAGGCTGAATTGGCATCCTAGCCTTAAATGAGGTTATTATCTCTCTGCTATTACAAAAGGACAAAGATCCCCTTCTTTGCAGCAATTATTGCCCCATTTCTTTGTGTTGTGACGTTAAGCTATTAGCTAAGACTCTGGTGAGACATTTAGAGTCTGTTCTGTATATACTGTATATATATATATATATATATATATATATATATATATATATATATATATATATATATATATATATATATATATATATATATATTTCCACAGACCAAGCAGGGTTTGTTAAGGATAAACACTCTTTCTATCACGTCAGACAGCTACCCTATATATTGTATTCATCCTCATCTTGTGATACCCCAGAACTGATTATTTCATTGAATGTTGAGAAGGCATTTAATGGAATGACCCTATTTGTTTTATGCTTTAAAAAGATTTGGATTTGTTAACCAATGTATTCTATGGATTAAACTCCTATATGCATGCTGAGCAGCTCAAAGGTGTGGAGCCAACTGTCCCTATATGCTGACAACCTTTTGCTGTTCATCTCTTACCCTCTGATGTCAGCCTTTGCAAAAATTGCTCAAGACTCATGACTCAAGATTTCCCCCATTGGAAAATTGTGTAAAACGAACTTGCCTCCCAAATGTATGCATTTCTTTCAATGCATACCTGTTTTCATTACAAACATGTTTTCCCAGTCACTTGATAGCTCTATCTCTCTGTTTATATGAAAAAACAAATAAACCCAGAATTCAAAAAGATTCTACAAAAAAACAACAAAGAAATAGGTAGTTTGGCATTACCCAACTTTTTTATTTTGCTACTGGGCTGTGAACATTGGAATGTTAATGCATTGCTGTCAACCCCTAACGTGGTATATTGAGGATGCATCATGTGGCTCTTCCTCTATAATATCCCTGTTGTGCGCCTCCCCTGACATTACCATCAACATACTTCAGTAATATTATAGTTAAAAGTCCCTGGGTTCCCTGCTATTCATCCCTCTATCATGGTTGACATTATTTTTTAACATTAATCCTCACCTTAAAGGTACCAGTTCAAAGCACTTTCTTAATGTGCCAATCTTCAGCCTCTGATAACTTATGCATTACTTGGGCTGAAGGTCTTAATATAGAGATAGAGACTGAGGTTTGGCAGTCAGTTTTGAAACATGTCCACACGTCATCTATTTGTATCCATCATGGAGTCTTACAATACAAAGTATATACAGAGTCCACTGGCCTGAAGTCACACAATGATTTCCTTTGATGATGATTTTTCCTTAAATAAGAAAGAAAAACTAATCTAAAAACAACACAACACACTATAATGTCCCCTGGTTTGTCCCAGTATGGTATCTCAGACCCACAGACAGAGGAATAAAAAATTATAACCAGACATGATAAAATGCCCATTTCACTCACATCACCTAAAGTTACCAGCAGTTAAAGCAGAGTTACCAATAAGGTAATATGCTTAAAAAGAGACACCACCTATATTTTAGTTATTGTGTCTTCAGTCCTGATTTCACTGTAATCTGTTAGTTGTTGCAATACCTAAACATGACAATAGATGGCGCATTAAGCACTATACACTGCTGTGATTAGGCATAATTTATTTAACTTATTTTAATAATGAAATGTACCCCAAATCAACTGTTATAGTCAAAATTACTTCCATCATTTCTTATCCTACATTTATGCATTTTAGTTTTTTACACTTCATAGTTATGTCTTTTATAAAGTATTTTTTAACACTTTACAATATTAATAAGAGGAATGCAGCTACTACCTGATCTTTTATATGTCCTGTTGGAGCTGCTGGATGCAGCCACTGACTGAATCTATGTTCCTCTTCTGGAGCTTGGCATAGCAGAGGTCTACATGTGGCCAGATGTGGTGAAACAGCTGCAGAAAGAGCTCAGCAATGCTAAGTCTGCTAAAAACAACTTAGCTCCATGCTATTGTCTCGATGGCTGCAGCTTTCTGTTTGATTTTTTTCAGAGAGATGTTTTAGGTCTCGTTCCCCTGTCGTTGTCCACAACGTTTCGGTGCTGACACTTTGAAACAGCAAACAGATTAAGCAATAAAAGGAATAACTCACACTGCATCCAGCTAGCCAGCTCCGTTTATCATAACAGCAGCAGGAGAAACTCTCAGCTCCTCCATCACCTGCTGCTGCTTTATCCTCTTTCTCTCTTCTAGTTAAAGTCTTGTGAAATTAGGTTTTTGTAGAGAAATTACAAAATAATCTTCTTTAATTTCCGCGGCTCCACTTTAACGTCATCTCCTGAACCTACCGTCAGCAGGAGTTTGGGTGACAGCAGCTGACGGGAGGGCGTGAATGACAGCCGGAACTGTCCAATCACAGTAGATTAAAAAACATGAAACAACAACAATTCGCTGCCAATAAAAGTGGGCGTGTCCGGGGCGCACTGAGCTGCACCCCGTGGGATACGTGACGCAGGCCAATGAGAGAGCAGCCTCAGGTCACATGCTTGTCAAAAGTTTGAGGGCTTGCATTGACTTCCATTAGTCCGGTGCCCCACATACAGGAAGTACATATAGAAATTAATAAAATACCATTTGGAATCGATTTAAAATGAATGATGACAGGTGCTTAGAGGCTAACAGGACCATCTTGCAAACAAATAATCTATTTATTTCATAATTATTTAGCATTTTCTAATTCATTTATGTTTAATATGTTTAAGTAGATTTTGGCCAGATATTTGATGGGGGCGGCGCCCCAGCGCCCCGCATTGACCGGCCGCCACTGCTTCCCATCTATGCACCCCAAGTCTGCAAGCCAGTGGGAAGAGAGTAGAGAACTTTGATGTGAGGTTCGTCACACTTACCAGTTTTATTTTACTAGATTTGAATATGGTCACCAGTGTAACAGCTGTTCAAGAGTGAAAGGCATTATCGTTTTATGGAGCTCAGGCTAAGTCAATTCGTCTTTGAAAAGACATGAATGAGGACAGAAGAAGTCTGCCCATGTAAAGCCTCCAAGGTAATTCACTGCACTCTATACTTAAAAGTGTAGAAGTCTGGAGGGCCGGTGTTGGACAGCCTCCAGACTTCAGCTTTAAATCCACTTTTTTGGTTGTGTTTGTTGATAAATTCAAAGGCCATTTCAACTGTTGTATTTTAGCAGCTGGTAAGAACACACACAGCGATGAGCCCACACACACACACATGTGACCAGGGTCTAGACATGATGGGGTTTGATGTCGTGGGAGCTCTGTGGGGTGCAGAGAAGGACATGAAGAACGGAGGAGGGGGTGGTTAGGAAATTGGTGGAGAAAAGGAGGATGGATGGAAAAAGTAGATTAAAAGGAGGAGTAAGGGAGGAGAGAGATGGAGGGTGGAGGGAGGGCAGCTGTTCATGAGACTAGACCTGCAGATATCAAAGAACAAACTCGACTCCTCCTTCATCACCGCTCTCGTCATCACTGCTTCTCTTGATCTTGTATTCATTTCCCTTCCCTGCTGTCTGGATTACTCACAAACTGTTTTTCCATACACATTTTATAAAACTCACCACAAAGCACTGTTTATAGCTTTAGGATGATTTATGGTGATGCAAAAAACATTGATAATAAAACTTGTGTTTGGAGGATACACAATACATATTGTAATCAGAATAAAACAAATGAGCTGTTTTGAGTCTGACAATGTGTTTGGTGGACCACTAACCCTGGTCTGTCCTGTCTCGTAATACCACTTTGTATCTCAAGAGGCAATAGTAAGTTACTGTACTGTCCATGAGAGAATGAAGAAGCCTGCTGTTTACAGTGAATCTATGCTGTGGTGTCATCAAGATATGAAAATGCTACAAAGACATTAGAGCCAGAGGTAAATGACCAAACATACTCAAGGCATTGCTACTTCTGTATCCATTCATGTTAGACTGAGGACAGACTGTATACTACACCTCTTGAGATACAGTACAAAGTAGTATTACTTGGCGGCTGTGGTTCAGGAGGTAGAGCGGTCGTCCTGCAATTGGAAGATTGGCGGTTCAATTCCCGGCTCCTCCAGTCTACATGTCAATGTGTCCTTGGGCAAGACACTTAACCCCTAATTGCTCCCGTTGCTGTGCCAACGGTGTATGAATGCGAGTGAATGGTTAGCTTCCTCCTGATGTGCAGGTTGGCACCCTGCGTGGTAGCTGCCTGCCATCAGTGTATGAATGTGTGTGGATGGGGTGATGAGTTGTAGTGTAAAGCGCTTTGAGTGGTCGAAAAAAATGGAAAGGCGCTATATAAGTAGAGTACAGGCCAGGGCTATTCTTTTATACAACTCCTTTCACATTCTCAGTCAAGATAGGTTTGTTTTAACCCTCACATACTGTTCATATTCTGACTCATAATTAGTCTCTACATCAATTTGCATTCATAAATTAAATTAATAACTGTTTGATTCATCCTATGGAAAAAATACATTCACAATCACTATTTTATGGTCCAGGAGAACATTTTATAGAATATGATGAAAACAATATGTTTGAATGCTGATTTTTGAACAGACACAGATCAAATTTGTACATTTGCATATATAAAAATGTGTATTAGCTGTACCAAACAAATGATGTATTTCTTTTCCAATTTTGTATACTATGGTTCATATTAGGAATGTCTGGCTAAAAGAAATGTGTATGTGGTGTTTTTACAGCTCTCAAATGTAAAAGTGGGTCAAATTTGACCCTGAACAGCATGTAAGGGTTAAAAAATGTTGATACAATCTATTGGATACGATTTCCAGGTACATGCACATTACTTCTAGAAATTTTACTTACTTGCTGCATTGCTGTGCTTCTTTGTGCATTACCAGCACTAACTGTCAGTCAGAAGTGTGAAACTTGCGGCAGGCAAGTAAAAACGCTGCTGCATAGTGCTGCTGGAGGTGAAAGAGGAGGTGTGTGTGTGTGTGTGTGTGTGTGTGTGTGTGTGTGCGTGTGTGTGTGTGTGTGTGTGTGTGTGTGCGTGTGTATGTGTGTGTGTGTGTGTGTGCGTGTGTGTGTGTGTGTGTGTGTGTGTGTTTGTGTGTGCGCATGTGTGTGTGTGTGTGCATGTGTGTGTTTGTGTTTGTGTGTGTGTGTGTGTGTGTGTATGTGTGTGCATGTGTGTGTGTGTGTGTGTGTGTGTCTGTGTGTTAATGCTCCCCAGTGCGACTGAACTACCTTGTTGTCGCTGTGATGTTCTATGTATGAGATCTTGAGCTCAATAACATGTTTAGTTTAATAAATCTGAAGAATAAACAAAAGTTGTTTTAGCTGTAAGTTTATATGGAAAACAAAAAGTTGATTCCATCTATTCTTAAACTCACACATTTTCTCCAAAATAAAAGACACTTGCGTAATATCACTCACAGTTTTACTTATGGCAAAAAAATCTCTTGACATTAAACGATCTTCTGTTTTTCTTTCTACCATAACATCGATGGCTGATTTAGTCCCCTGCGTCTGCATCTGACCCCAGTGTGACCCAGGAAGTTGCAGCTGGAGGTCGTGTTGTGTCTGGGAGGGTTCAGGGGTCAGCGGGTGACAGCCTCCCGCTGAGCTCTCCCAGGATATACCCAGTCCATCCACTGGGCTGTTTCCCAACCCAGTCCTCAAGTACCCTCTGTGCTGTACAGAGAGCTCTTCTTATGAAACACCTGATCCAAGGCTATATGCTTATTGGCTGAACAGAGCAATGGCTGTATCTGAGCAGGGTCACTACAATACTTCAACCTTGCAAAAACAAAGCAAAATGTACTTTTTTCCCATCCAAACTTTTATGAATGTGACTTTGAGCAGAATAATTACATGCCACCAAATCCAGAAAACCAAAAGTGTTTTTTTGGTTCCAGTTGTGTTCCACCTTGAATCGTGGGTGATTAGGTTGTCATTAACACGATCAGATTTAGCTTGAGAGTGTGTATGGATCAGAAACCTAACCCTGTGAGGTGGCAGCTGTCCTGCTATTGTGCGTGTGTGTTTAGGTCGCACAGGTGGAGTTAAAGAGGGGTAGATGTGTGTCAGTGCAGGTGTTGCGGTGAAAGGAGGCGTGGATTTAAAGGTCAGGTTGCCTGTGGGCGTGTATGCTCCGGACAACCCTTTCCGATCCAAAAGGCTGATTAGAGATACTTTAAACATCTAAAGTATCTTTGATCACACAGATATAGACTGATATAAAATTGCTTCATGCTCTCATACATTCTGATATGGCTTTTAAAATGACAATAAACATACACCACATGTATTTAACAAGGTTTTTCAATTTGGGGCCACCCAATCATGGTCCTGGTGCTGTAGGTCCATTCAGTAATCCAACCTCACCCATATACTGGAGGTGCTTCAGAGGGACTGGATCTGCACTTGCCGGTCAAATAAACAACAACAGTAGAGGGTTAGGGTTAGGGTTATGGGTAGGTATAGGGTTTATGGGATTTGATGACAGTGAGTAACACAAATCTACACCAGTAAATATCAAATGTAACTGTTGCAGTAACCAATGTAAATATTGAGGAAAATGTGGAGAGAGGATAAACATCAGCTATGATCCCAACCACACAGACCAGTAAGACCATCTCTGCATCCAGCTCAACTTCAGAGGAACCACCAAGGAAATTGTGGAGGGATTAAACAGCTGCTTTCACTGCCTCATGGATCTTCTCTCATGTATCATGCTAGCCAATGTACAGGCATTGGATAATAAACTACACGATCTTCGTGCCCTCATTAGTTTCTCACTGCATATCAGAGACTGGACTGCCCTTTGTTTCACTGAAATATGTATATTGATCCGATAGCCGGGAGGACACTGTCAAGAAAAATGGAGGATACTTATGCTTTATGTTGAATACAGACTGGTGTGACAGAGGGAATATTAAAATGCTATGCTGGTCCTGCTCACCTGATCTGGAGTTATTATCTACTCTCTACTGACGGAATTAACATTGGTCATTATCACAGTGGTCCACATCCCATCACAGCCAAACACAGAGACTGATCTGTTGGCTCTTTTCAATGACTCTTTGCATAGGCTCAATGTAAGTAAACCGGATGCTGCGCTAATTGTGTCAGGAGAATTCAATCAGGCCAACCTTAAGAAGGCTACTCCTGACTTCTGTCAACATACTGACTGTAGCACAAGGGGAATAAACTCTCTGTATCACGGTTACATGAGCAGAATCTCTACCCACATTTGGGAAGAGCAACCATGCGGCCATCTTGCTAAGGTCAAAGTATGTAAACAAACTACAGGACATCACTGTTGATACTGAGGAGAGAGGACCTGACCTGCGACTGTCAGGACAGTGACCTACTCCTTAATACCAGCAAGCCTAAGGACCTGATCGTGGTTTTAGGAAGAATCAGGGGAGGAACTACACCCCCTTAATATCAATGTTTTAGCTTCAGGAGGACAGCTTAATATCAATGTTTTAGCTTCAGGAGGACAGCTTAATATCAATGTTTTAGCTTCAGGAGGACAGCTTAATATCAATGTTTTAGCTTCAGGAGGACAGCTTCAAGGCAAGGCAGCTTTGTATATAGAGCATTTTATACCCAATGTACTTTACATAAAAACAAACATTTAACAGTAAGAATTGGGAACAAAAAACATAAAAACATGCATTTTGAAAAATTAAAATAAAACCCAATAATAGTAAAAACATGGAAACATTAAAACATAAAATTAAAAACAAAAGAAACCCCCACTAATAATAAAAAAATAAAAACAAAGTACAGAAAAATAGAAAGAGAGAAAAATAAAATAATAAAAATAAAATAACTTCAAGTACTTTGGTGTCCACATCATGTAGGGCCTGACCTGGAGGCTACATGCTGACATGATGCTGAGAAAGCAAAGGCAGAGATTATTTCACCTCAGGCATTCGAGGAAATTAGAGGTCTCTCAAATTTCTTATCCTGATCCATCAAGAGCATCCTGATGGGAAACACCGAGGACATATAATAGGCAGGGTAGGTGCTGCAAGGATAAGGTTAGGAGAATAATTAGGGACCCCAACCACCCGAATAATGGCCTTTTCTCCCTGCTGCAGAAAGGAAGGTGTGAAGAAAAATTGTAGGAATAGCACTGAACGACCTCCACAACCTATATCAAGTCACGTGCTTAAAAAAGCCCGATCTATCTTGGTTGACCCGAGGCATCCACTGAGGGACGAGTTCATGTTGCTTCAAACAGGGCGCAGATACAATCTGCCCCGATACAGAACCAATAGGTTCAAGAAGTCATACATTCCTGCTGCTATCAGCCTTTTTAATGACTCTTAGAACTTGTAAATTTGTATTTATTTTATTGTTGTATTTTGTGTTTGTTGTTAATATAAGACTGCTGGCTGTAAACCAAATTGTGATAATAAAGACACCTTGAACCTTGAGCAAAAAGGTCCCTTGCCAGAGTCGAACCAGGGACGCTGTGACTTTGCAACATTCATTGGTAACCACTCAGCTACCAAAATGCTCCAAGCTGAATTTTTCATGCAGGACTTTTACTTGTAATAGAGTATTGTTAGATTGCTGTATTGGTACTTTCATTGTAGGAAATGAATACTGAATACTTGTTCCATCACGATGTAGAACTCATCTACTAATAACACATTCACGATAATATCAGCAGTGGACAAACTCTTGTCCTCAATTCACCAACACCATGCTTTCACATACAAACACACATATACACATACAAACACAAACTAGTTGACATCGTGGTCTAACAGTCTGACCTGCAGTGTGGCTTGGTGAAGTAGAGGTGACTCACTCACTCTCTAACCCCTGCTACACACACACACACACACACACACACACACACAAACCACAAATGCACATATGGGTGCTCAAAAACACACACCACAACGCCCTCTCCCTCCATTTCGCTCTTTCTAACCACAGCTACTTCCTCAGTGAAAAATGTTGGCTGAGTGAGGCAGGTGGTTAGTTTAATTACATACACACACCAACACACACACACACGTGCACACTCCAAAGCCACAATGCCAGATTAATAGAAACCAAACTAGGTGGCTTTTGATATCAACAGAAAGACAATCTGTCTTCTGTGACACTGACTGTCGGGAGGAGAGTCGATTCTGAAGACAGAAATTCATCAGCATGGGGATTTGAAGAACCACAAACCAAAACCAGAGAGGGAGAGAGTCATGAAGAGCGTTGAGAGATAAAGGAAGATGTGTATGGCGACAGAGAGAAAGAGCGGAAGCAGAAAAGAGCTGTAAAGCAAGTCAAGAAACAGAGATACCACGCATAGAGAAAGCAAAGAAGAAAGAGAATGCTTTGTGGATTATTTTGCATCTGAGTCATCAGACTGGAAAAACCACAAGGACCTTTTTCAACCACTTCTGCCCAGGACCAGGACACCTTGGCCGGGGTAAGAATACCACAGCAACAGCTTCACATCGACAATTAGTTGTTTTAGAAATCTTATTCTAACAGCTCATATTGCTTTTATTACAAAGTTTTAAGAAGGAAAGCAAGGCTGACTTTCCCTGTATTCAATTCTATATTTCATTAAATAATCACCCTATTCATTTAGATACTTGCTTACTGGAAACAAATGAGACCTGGTGGTGATGAACACAACTTAATTTTTACCTCAGTCATTCATTCCTTTCTCGCTACGTGCCATTGTGTGACAGACTTCCTTTTCAACTTTGCTCTGGTGGCTCGTGGTTTACAGAGTACTCACAGTGAGCTGAGCCGTGAGCCACCACGACCAATAGAGTTGAAGTGAATGAATTGTTATAAGAGAACACTTGCTAGGATAAGCACTATCAATTTCTGTGGTATGCTACTGCATAGCCTACAAGTCAACAAGCCTGCATAGCAATTATGTATTGTTATATACTGCCAATTAAGATGTATATCCCTTAACATCATTTAGCATTTGGAAGGACACCTAACAGGTATGGCATTGTGGGTGAGTTAAATGGGCCTGGGCCCCCCCCACTTGTACGACTGGCCCATCCTAAATGACTGGTAGAACATTAACATTAAAATATACAATAAAGACTGAATAATGTTTCCGTCTTTTACTATCTAAAAAAGGATATGACAGCATTTATTTGGATACTGTCATGTGTAAAGTCTGGACCAATCACAACACACCATTCTACGTTGGCTCCGGCCTGTTAAGGAGGTTGTTGAGGAGCAGATTTGGTTTTTAATGCATTTTTCATTTTTTATTCCCAGTGCTCTGTGTTGGCTTTAGTAACATGTCAGCTTCCAGTTGTGTAGAATGTGAGTATCAAAGGTTTAGAATGCAGATGTGGTCAATGTCTAATTTCATGGCTGCAAATGCATTTCCTATTGAAACTAAAAGAACCTAGAAAACAATGTAGGTAAGATGAGAGATAGAGCTGAAAATTCCTGCCTGACTCGATTGTCGCTGTATTGCCTTGAATATATATGGCCTTGCTAGCATTTACTGTTTTTCTGTTAAAACAAGCTTATGAATTGACAGTGCAGTGTGTTAAGACTCAATCTAGCTCACCCAGCAATCAATCCCTCTCTTTCCCTGCAATCAATTTAAACACATAATAATCCAGTTATCATTCAAACAAGATGGTCAACACCTGATGTCAACATTGTCAATTTCCTGCACACTCCATGTTGTGCTTGTCCCACATTATACAAAGAAGGCCTAGCTACTGTAGCATAAGCTCTCTCTCTCTCTCTCTTTTTATGGGTTCAATTTTGTTGATAACTAATTACCAGACTATTCAAACTCACAGTGAATAGTCTTCTTGTAACATCACTACTGTTCACATTAGTTTGTGCCTTGGTTTGAATCACATTGGAAACATGCTGGGTTAAAGTGCTACTGTCACTGTAAGTTTTGACAGTTTAGCCACACCCTATATTACTCATAGAGAATCGGAGCAAGTGCTTAAATCACAGATGGGACTAAGCAACGGTTAACAATGCCCACAGCTACATAACTGACTGTTGGAAGGACTGTTAGAATCAATTTTTAGTGTCCACCCACACATAAATTGCACCAATCATATCACCAGTACTGACACTGTCAGTCAGTAACAAAAATGATGGGTGTGCCGTTACTGCAGAGAAATATATAATACTTGATTCTGCATAAACTATGTGTTCACAGCAGGAAGAAAAGCCATTGAAAGTGAAACCTTCCACCACATGGCACTCTCCTTAGTTGGAGTTGGAACTGAAAACCACTGTCACTGACAAAAACAAACAAACTATCACCTGTCAAAAAATATCAATGGGTGTGTCAATGCCAATATTAGTTTTTTTCAGTTTAGGTTTTATTTTCAATGCCTCATTTTATTTGCAGGTCACTATCCTGGCTTCATACAAGCAACAATGCAAATCAAAGTAATTGGATTCACAAGCTTAAAAGTTTATGTTTTTGGTGGCTTGTAGTGGTGAGGTGGCAGATTGCCATCAAATAAATACTCCTCCAATTCCCATCCTCTTCCAAGTGTAGGAGAGCCTACGGTGGCTGCAAAGCTTGTGAAAATTGCAAAAGGCCTTCTATATAAAGGGCTCATTCTAATGTAATGAAAGCACAAATCGTATTTTCATGGGACTATGCACTACTTAAAACTACTAATAGAAAGTATATTCTATTTCTGCCAACACAGTCAATGAAGTAGAAAGGAAAAAAAGACTTTTACTAGGTAGCAAACAGAACTCTAAAGCAGTATATTGTTTCTGTTTGCTTAGAACAATAACCAACTAAATAAATAGCTGACCAAACACCTGCCATAACTTATTCAACAAGCTATATTTTGCAGCTCAGGTCACAGGAACTTTCAAATCCCCAAAGAGAACACACAGGAAATGACATCACATCCTCAACGAGCACTGACACATTAATATCTTGTGTGTCATTTGTTAATGGTAGAGAAACACTCTATGGTGTTAGTGTACCATTAACACTGGTGAGAAACAATGAGGAGTTACATACATTACATTTAGTTCTTCACATACACACACATGCACACGCAAATAGATAGATGTGGTTTGTGGCCATGAATGTTGATGTTTCAGCTTGTTGAAGGATCTAAAGTTGACCTTTTCTTGCCTCTCTCTCTCTCTCTCTCTCTCTCTCTCTCTCTCTCTCTCTCTCTCTCTCTCTCTCTCTCTCTCTTTCTGTGTGTGTGTGTGTGTGTGTGTGTGTGTGTGTGTGTGTGTGTGTGTGTGTGTGTGTGTGTGTGTGTGTGTGTGTGTGTGTGTGTGTGTGTGTGTGTGTGTGTTGGATTTTTTTTTTGGCTATGTGCAGATAAAAAGAACAAGAGGCGGAAAAAACTGAAGACAATCATTTCATGGCATCCAACAGTATATTTGAGTCGCTGTCGTCCTATCAGTCTGCTTTTTTACGAGGTATGTGTATTTATATGTGTGCGTGTAGGTGTGTGTGTGTGTGTGTTGTGTTCATACGCATTCATATGCCTTTGCTGGATGTTTCTGTTGGCTTTCGTGGTTGGATAAAGACTATTTGAAACATATTAGATACATTTAGGCTTGTGTTAAGTGTATTTCCATCCACCTGTTTTATGAACATTTTCAATTTGCACATGAAGCAATCTGACTGGTAACTGCATACATTTGAAAATAAGTCGAACTATGGCAAAAAGTGGAAAAAATTAGTGTGTCAAGAATTTAAAATTTGAAAGTGAAATGGAAACATACCTACTGAATAAATCATCATCATCATGAAGCACGGAATTTATACGTCGCTCAAGCTTCCAGTGAGGAGATGAAACCGAGGGTCAGCAGAAAACATCAGATCTGTGTGGACCAACAACATTCCTTAGATTAATATATGAATGTCATATTTCCATCATGGTTTTCCATCCTCTCAGGTTCCAATGCCTCTTTATTAATGACGTCACCTCATTGTGTCCTCTTTTTCTGCAATGATTTAATGTCAGCAGCTGGAGAATAAGTGCCACCGACTGCAAATGATTATGAATCACCTTCTAATATTAGTATAACTGTTTGGATGGAAATGTACGTTCATTTTGTTTCGTGCATTTTCTGGAAATGTGGCTGTAGTTTGAACATTTAGATATTGAGTTGTAAAAACAATTAGCTGCCGTGTTACCTGAACACAAAAAACTGAAATTAACTGTTCGGCTTTTAGTAGAAAGTTTTAGTGTATTGGAAGAATTTGCAATGGGGTTTGATATGTACCAACACAACTAACCCATTTTCACTCAGGGTGTTTTCAGACCTGCACTATTTTGTCCAGTTGAATTAGATTCTGGTTGGTTTTCCCCCTTTGGTGTGATTCATTAGGGCAGATCTGAACACAGCAATCCTGTGCAGACCAAAGCAACCCTAACACATTCTGAAGCAGTTTGTTTGATCTTCATCCAGTCTTTTATTTTGCAAGTTGGAGATAAATGGCTCCAGTAGCCACATGTGCTACTGTTAATGAAATCAACAGCTGCTAGACAATGAACTGACATGTGACCTGGATCACCACAACAAAGTACATTGCATTTGGCCAGTGCATCCTCTTCAGGACCTTCTTCCTGTGTTTATGATATCGGTCATGTCCCAGACACATCTGATCAATGAGCAGAGTGCATGTTCTCACATGACTTTTAGTGATGTAGTTTGTCGTCTCTCTACTATCTGTATATAATAATGGTATAAAATGCTCAAAAATGAATATCATACTGTAGTTAGAGACACAAGAGAACATCCTGAACCAGCAACTTTTAAATCATACGGCTGTGTCTGTGAGACAGCAGCCTGCCAGCTCACAGGGAGGATGACAGGAGGGAGGAGAGGCAGGAATGTAGCAGGCATTCCTTCCTGCTACATCACCTAGCAGCTGTATGAATGACTATACATGTCTGCTTCATTTTCCCAGCACTAACCGTCCCTCATCTAAGTCTCAAAGCAAATGATCCACATCCTCTCTTGATTAGTCATCAGGTTTAATACTTAGCCACCTCTGACTGCTTTGACACAAATATTGATCCAATTTATAGACATTTTTTTAGTAAGTGTGTCTGGTGAAGTAATCAATTCACCACTCCTGTGAATACTATATGGCTACATATCCGTATGTAATTGTAGCTTTCCAGCAAATGCTGTAACCTGGCTGCATGGATTTTCTCCCATTAGTGAGGTCTGACACATACAGTGCCTATACAAAGTATTCACCCCCTTGGATGTTTTCCCCTTTTATTGCTTTTATAAATTGAATCATGGTCAATATAATTTGGCTTTTTTTTTTTTGTTTTACAAAAACAACTCTTTAATGTCAAAGTGAAATCAAACTACAAAGTAATGTCAATTCTTTAAAAAATATATAATGCAAAATAGGTGATTGCATATATATTCACCCCCTTAAAAATTACTGACCTAATTCAATAGAGGGCCAGACACCAAACACTGCACATCACCACAAACACACCATCCCCACCATGAGGCATGGTGGTGGCAGCATCATGCTGTGGGGAAGCTTCTCAGCAGCAGGCCCTGGAAGGCTTGTAAAGGTAGAAGGTAAAATGAATACAGCAAAATATAGAGGAATCCTGGAGGATAATCTGATTCAGTCTGCAAGAGAACTAAGACTTGGGAGAAGATTTATTTTCCAGAAAGCCAATGACCTGAAGCAAACAGCGAAAGCTACACAGAAATGGTTTAAAGACAACAAGGTGAATGTTCTAGAATGATCGATTCAAAGCCCGGACCTCAATCCAAAAATTGCATTATCCAGATGTGTAAGCCTGATTGAGACCCATCCACACAGACTCAGTGCTGTGATTATGGCCAAAGGTGCATCTACTTAATACTGACTTGAATGGGGTGAATATTAATGCAATCACTTATTTTACATTACATATTTTGATTTAATTGACATTACTTTGTAGAAATCTGAAAAAAATGTTTAAAGCCAAATTATATCGACCATGATTCAATTCATAAAAGCAATAAAAGGGGAAAACATCCAAGGGGGTGAATACTTTTTATAGGCACTATATACCCCATTTTTACCTGGCATTAAAATTCGGTCATTATCTTGGATATGCATTACAATCAGATCAAGACCACATTTTTTTTCAGGTTCAGGTTTTCAGGCTCACATTGTTATTGGATCTCAACCAGTTATAAATGCAATCTGTACAGCTTGACCACTTTTATAAAGAAAAAAATGGTTCCAGTAAGTTAAGAGGTCACTTAACTTTACTTCTTCCTGCCTATAAAAGCTACAAGTAATTCAGCAGCAACAAGTGACTAAGAAATGAATGATGTCTGCCACATCAAACTGGTGTTTTACATGCGGAAACAGGAATACTATCCTCTAAAATATCATTGTATGCTGTAGCGTAAATATTTCTCTCAATTGGAAATAAGAGGTCTACATGGATGATCATTACCAGGCCATTGTTTTGGACTGTCAATAACATCAGGACTTTCACACCAGTAGTGGCCCTAAAGGAATGATAAAAAAAAAAAGTCCATGCTTGTTCACTAAAGGTTGAGACTAAATGAATGTGAGCTTCAGTACAGATTACTGTCAGGAAGAGGATACATATTTGCATTGACTTTTAATACAGACGTGTAGTTTTTATGTCACCACCACACTCAAGGTATAAGAAGTTCATTTAGTTGGTAGATTATGAAATTAGATCGAAAGAATTGAAAAAAAGGCAGTAACTGGTGTTACTTTTGCTCTTTAATACCTTATTTTGTATATGGTTGTTAATTTCATAAAGCAATGATTTTTGTATCCATTATAACAATTGATCCAATAATGTGAAAGATATCACCATGGCAGTGATGACAAAAAATTAAAAAAAAAGAGTCAAATTAAAACCACAAACTCAGCTCTCATCATCCAGCACCAACAGGCAGCTAATGTCAGTGGGAAAAAATTGTTCTCAGTTTATATTCAAGTTGATGAAATCTGAGGCTTTGAATTATTACCAGAAAAATAATGGTTGATTCTGACTGTCTGAGAAAAAATTTGCTTTGGTAATCTGATGTTGCATGCATCTACTGAAGTGGTGGTTATCTTTCCTGTGGGAATTCTCCCAAAGTGTGTATGTACATACGTGTGTATGTGTGTTTCCTGTTGATGTTTGGATCTGAAGTTGCATACAGCATCAGCAATACTATAAGCAATCATATAATGTGTTTGTAGTTTCATTTAAATTAAGTCATAATCTTACAGCCAGCCATTTCATTCTGGGGGTGGGGGGCAGACTTTAATGTTACTTCTTCAGGATAAAAATTAGTCTGATGTTTGGGGTAAAAAGGACCTGGGAATGGCAATATTTCATCTGATGAAAAAGAAAATCCCCAACAAATCAAACAAAAAAAAAAAAAACAGTAAAATTAGATTGCACTATTACCAGAGTATTGTATAGTTTTTAATGAAACTTTATTATTACAGTCTTTGAGGTGCTTACTGTTAGACAAGATTAAGATGAAGGTAACTACTAAGTGACAAAAACAACTTGGTGTGAGTGTGTCACTGAGACACTATCTTGCCTTGCACTGCCATAACTGGTTGTTTTCCACACAGAGACACCAATCACGTGTTTCCCGCCTGTGTGCTGTGGTAACATGCTGTGTTTGCAGCAGCTTCAGTTTGACACAGGACGCTTATGTACAAAAAAGTTTCTTTTTAAGTCCACGGTCGGTCGGACAGATGTTGTGGGTTTGTGATGTTAACCTCAGACCTGCTGGAAACCAGGTGAATGAATAAGTTGCAGTGTTTTCTTGCTTTCAAAGTTTGTGTAAGGCGTTGGTCGTAAGTAGGCACACAGGAACAACCACAGTAGGAAGGACTCGAATCAGTATAAGCTAATCAGATCACATCACATGTGGTTAACCCATCAGCAGTTCAAAATCAATGTTGTGATTGGTTTTATGTACTGCAGTCCTATTGGTTATTGGTAAGCAGTTATGTCACCACTCAACTCTCCTCCAATCATCACAACGGTAACTAGAAATCTACTGAACCCATATTGCTGCTGTATCCACATGTATGCACATCTGCATGTGTGTATGCATGTGTGTATGTGTCTGTTAGTCTGACCCTAGTTTTTGAAACTAATCAGTCAGACACACACTGCAGTGTTATCAGTAAGAAGTGTCTGCATGCAGTTAGTGTAGTTGTTAAGATTATCTGCTCTGGTTTATCTGAGCTTCAGTTTATCAGAACAAACCCAAATAAGCTTCAGTTTATCTGAAGCTACAGACAGTTGGCTGGGTTGGTTCTCAGCTAATGCATTTCATGAGACTGTTGGCTTTTACTTGTGATATTGACATTCATGGCAGTTTAAAGACTGTTTAAAGAAGGGAAACTGTGGATGTATATTATCACCACTGCTGAGGTACCCTTTAGCAAGACCCAAGGACCATTCCAGGTCAATAAATACTATGCCCTTACAAATTACCATATTGACAGTTTATGAAAGAGGCACTGTAATTTCCTCTTGGGGTCCCATTGTTTTCCATTTATTTTAGTATCATATCAAAACTTGCAGAGACTTGTCTTCACTCTGCTGGAAGTGAATGTCTGAGGACAGAGCTTCTCATTCAGTTGCAGCAACATGGAATACAAATCATTATCATGTCTGATAATGATTCAGGCATCATTATTCAGATAACAGTCATAAACACTTCAGTATGATTTTAACAGTTGCACTGAATAGAAAATAAAAAATTATTTTTGTTGAATTCAGAATGATTTCAGCTATACGACAGCACATGAACGCACCATTCTTTATGTCAAACTTAACATTTTGTGAACAAAAAGTAGTTCACAGAGTCACTCTACAAAGTAGTCACGCTTTAACAAAAAAATACTTTAACAAGAGGGCAATTACACTTTCTACAGAATGAATGTTCCATATCAGTTTGAGCCAGATTACAACCAGGGGGACATGTTGCTGAGGCAAGCACAGTGAGACAGGAAAAGAGCAAGAAGAGACACTGCTGCTACACCTATACACAGCTGCTGCTGCTGCTGCTGCTGCTGCTGGAGGTGTAGATAGAACACATGACAAACTATGCAATCCACAACAGAATGTGTTTGTGGCCACGAATGGCACATTTTGGAAATGCTGTTGGAGGAGGTGGAGAATATTTCGGTGAGAGATGTAGTTTGCTTCACTATACAGTCCGTCCAATCAGAATGGTGCATACACAGATCTCATATTGCTGTCCTACTAACTGCCACATCGTAAAACTGTATGGAAGCAAAATCATAATCACCCTGAGTTACAAATATAAGTGTGTGTTTTGTAAGGGGAAGAACAGAATTTTAAGGTGAGTGTTTCACCTGAACATTTCATTTTGAATATTTAGGGAATTCTGCAAACATTCATACAAAAGATCAAATATGGCTGCAGGTGTGGGAAAATGACAACGACTACAACAGTAATTGAAGATGACCAAGGCATACACGTGTCTACTGTTGCACAGTCACTATGTCCAATTTCATTCATGATCAGCTATATTAAGGCATGTTTTGGGGAAGATGTATTATCGCAACTCATTTGCAAAACATTTATACTGAATGTATCTGCCAAAAAAAACATTTTTCAGCTAAGTTTTCCTTTAATGGAATTGTGAAGTGAGAGCAGTTATTTTAGGTTTCCAGGCTTACACTGTTTTTAAAACTTTTCAAAATCTGGGTCATTATTGGATGAATTCAATAACTATGGCAACATACAGTATATTGCTCACAACCTCAAAAATGAAGCATTTGAGATGCACTACTGGTCTGATTCACACATCTGACTGGCTTCTTCTCAATAGCAAAAGGTATTACTGTATTCAGATCCACTTTGTAAAACTGATGGAAACATCATGATTTCTCAGAGTTGAAAGAATTCAAACCAATGAAGACAATTTACCATACCATGTGTTTTATTATGTAGGAGACTCTCAGGTTTCTATATTGAGGAACATTGAAGAAACATATTCAAAAAGGGAATTTACAGTGTTCACAGTGTTCAGCATCTCCAAATTCACAACTTTATATTTACATGGTGCAGGGGACAGCACACAGTGGTGCAGTGGTCAGCACTGTTGTCTCACATCAAGAGGTTCTGGGTTCAAAGCTCGTCTGGGTGGAGGCTGCATGTTCTCCTCGTGCCTGTGTGGGTTTTCTTCAGGTACTGCAGCTTCCTCCCACAGACCAACAACATGCAACTTATGTTCATTAGTGACTCTAATGCTGAATTGTTTGTCTCTATATGTTTACCCTGTGATTGACTGGGTACCTGTTCAAGTGTACCCTGCCTCTCAGTGTCAGCTCAAATAGGCTCCAGCTCCCCTGCGAGGCTGTGATCCTTTAGAGCAGAGGTCACTAACTGGCGGACCGCGGTCCGGGTCCGGACCCAGAAGCTGTCCCATACGGACTCGGACCTACAACCAAAACAGAAGGTTATGAATTGTTTCGCTTGTATTTTAACCCGGCGCAGCTTCTGTAGTCTTTACGGTAGTGGTTTAGTGGATGAGGAAACGCACAGACCAATTACATGCGAGTTAAGCCATCCCACGTGATACCACTAAGCCAATCAAGTCTGGGCATTCAAGGCGGTAAACATTGCGACTCTACAGTACAAACAGATGAGTTAGAGTTAGAAAGAGTTCAAAAAAGACGGTAGAAAGAAAAAGAAAGAAAGCGATAGAAAGTTGAGAATAAGGCGAGTGAGACGGAGAAAGGGAGAAGTTCACTTGTAACAGAAGCAAAAAGATGTGTTATATACACTACAGAAAAGAGTATGGGCATCCACAACAAACAGAAACCCTTAAACATATACAATAAATAAACAAGTGACCAGAATATAAATAATATTGCATATGAAAATATAAATATATGTTGAATAGTGGTGAGGTTTGAGAGAAGAAACTACAGCATGTTCAGGTTGTGCAGGTGTTGTAGGAATGAAAGATCATAAGCAGCTTATATTTTGTTTTTTTGTGTGGACATTAAATATTAGACTACTAAAATGTGTTAAAACAGTTATGGCATATCTACAAAATAAATTAAATACTACCAGAACATTTTAATATTGTAGTTTCTACAATAGATGTTGTACTGAATTAATTTGATTTGACAGTCAGGTATTGAATGCATGCAATATATATATATATATATATATATATATATATATATATATATATATATATATATATATATATATATATATATATATATATATATATATATATATATATATATATATATATATATATATATATATATATATATATATATATATATAATATCACACTAAATAGTTAGACATTATGATCTTCTGGACCTTTACTTCAAGACATTTTCTCCAACTGGACCTCTTTAAATTGTAGTTGAATATTCCTGCTTTAGAGGATCAGCAGTAAAGAAAATGAATGAATATTTATTGGAGGCAACTAAATTTCAGCTTCTAAAGCACTTGGTTAAAATTGAAGAAATTCATTACCCATGTTGAATAATTAACAAAAAACTATTTCCTAGAAAAGGAACTGTTATCTAACATATATGTATAAGTATTTCTGGAAAGGATCATATCATTTGGTACTAATTTCCTTTAAATTGGTTCACCTCAAATGAATGAATTCAATAATGCTTTAAGTTCCCCTATTTAACATTTATAAGCAGTATAAAAACAATTAGCAAATGGTTTATAGCATAATTGTAAGCAGATGTCAATGTCAATTTATTAATTTGTTAACAATAACTTCTCCTGTAAGGCAAAGCAAGGCAGCTTTATTTATATAGCGCATTTCATACCCAACTCAATGTGCTTTATATGAAAACAAACATTTAAAAGTAAGAATTGGAAACATAAAAACATTAAAACATGCAATTTGAAAAATAAAAATAAAACCCATAATAGTAAAAACATTTATTAAAAACAAAAAACCCCACATGTAATAAAAATAAAATACACAAACACAATTACTAGTCTTGATATTAATATAAACACATCAAACACATAACATTTTATATTTGTGATAGTGTTTTTTTTATGAACTATATATTAAATATAAAGTGTTATCATGTATTCCAATTACTGTAACCAAGAGTTTTAATCAGTTCACAGCAGGTCAACTTAACATGCAAGAATGTGTCATTTGTCAACAGCACGTGTACAATTAAACATTTATCATTTTTTATTGTATGACACATATCTTTTCAAATAATGAATTGAAACAGAAATAATGGACTCACACAGGTAGAGCATCATCAGGTAAATGTTTTGTGAAGCCAAACTTCCTGTCTCTTCATTATTATACCTTAACAACATTTCCATACCTCACACCTTCATTTTTCACTGAAATTGAAATAGCTGTATAATTTTGTATTTATCATTATTGGGGGAAGTGATCATATTTGTCTAATCATATTTGTATGCTATATGCAAGTATTTATGTCATGTATTCATGTTGAGTGTTTATTTATGAGAGAAAACTTTCTTCTTCAGGGATGCCTGAGAAAATGATTTTTTTTCCTTTTTTCCATCTTTTCACTTCCCTCCCTTTTTCTTCTTAATCTAACTCTTTCCATCTTCCTCTCCATCCTCCCTATTCATCTCATCTCCATCCTCTCCTTTCCCAGTCCATATATCTCACGTGTGTCTGGATACGAGAGCCGCTACAAGTTGTTTTTTCCGCGTTTCAATCATTCAAATGTTGAATTTTCATTGTTTCCTTCCTTCAGTTCATATATCAAACTGCTTTGAAGGTTGTTTTTCTGCTTTTCTGTCACTCTTTTTTCTTTAATTTATGCCTGTCGTCACATCTGAACCCATGGTATTGAATGCAACATCAGCCGCTTTCCACTTGTCAACATTGTTCGCCTTTCTTGGCCACATCATGCAGAGCTCCAAAAGTGCCTGTCCAGAGCTGATTCTGGTTATCTGAAAGCTACACCTGCTGTGTGTGCTTGTGTGTGTGTGTAAGTGTGTGAGTGTCAGAGACAGAAAGCAAGTTTGTTATCAGGAGACAGCAAAGCTTTACAGAGGAAACTCCACAGGTCTGGTTCAGGCTGATTTTAAAGGAGGTGATGCTGACTCAGCAGCATTTACCTGCTTTCAAACATTCATATGTTCAAAAAGCACTTATGTATTCACACACAACACTAATACAGCAGCTTTTTCACATCATAAATAATCGTGTTGTTAAAACACACTTGTGTTATGTTTGTTTAAGCAAGTGACTTCCATGCAGGGCAGCAGCAGAGTCAGATATCAGGCTGATCGTGGACTCATCTGTTCAGTGCACTCAAACTCTGGAATGATATATGTGATGCAATTACATTAAAATTAATCATTATTTTCATGAACAATTAAACTATTGATTATATTGTTTTAGTTGATTAATAGTTTTTTTTATAAAATTAAAATTAAAATAATGAAAAATGCCTGAAGTGACATCATCTAGTTTTTCAGTCCTAAACCACAAAATATTCTATTTTTAATTAAATAAAACAAACAAAAGCAGCAAATCCTCACACATGCATGAACCAGCAAATACTTACAATCGTTCCTTGATAAATAATAAATTGATACTGTTTACGATTGACTAATTGTTCCAGCACTATGACTTTAAAAAAAAAAAAAAAAAAAATTATATTTGAAATAAATCAGCTATATTCTGTATGTAGCCTCAGTGTTTATGTTGTTACAGTTTGTAAGTTCTCAGCATCACCTACTTAAATGATTAGATAAAAATAAGACTGCTTAATGAGGAGTTTGTACCTCTCCTTACTATGAACTGATACTCAGTGGTGGAAAGTTGTGTTTAACGTCCTTGTACATTCAGAGGAAAATATTCGTATTTTTACACAATTACGTGCATCAAGTGTGCAACATTTTATGGTTTGTATAATATAATTGTACATTTATAATATACATACATACTAACTACATTGTATTATTAAACATAGATAGTTCACAGTCTTTTTGGTCGGTGATCTAGAAAAAAAATCCTAAAAAAGTTTAAGTTTATTCACCAACAATTAGTGCAGCTGCAGATCATGTGCTTTATGAGAATCAATTTCTTTCACTTTTAACATTATTTAAAATTCAATCAACTTACAGAGCTCAATTAGTCAAACCATCATAATAATAGCTTTTTTTAAAAATCACCTACAGTCAGGCTGAACAGACACAAATACTAACATGCTTTAACACAGAGTGATACATGTAGATCAGTGGTCTCCAACCCTGCTCCTGGAGAGCTACTGCCCTGCATGTTTTAGGTATCTCCTCACTCTAACTCGTTATCAAGCAGCTGAGGCTCGTCAAAGGGCTTGATAACGAGTTGATTATTAGAATCAGGTGTGTTAGAGTGAGGAGATACCTAAAACATGCAGGGCAGTAGCTCTCCAAGGAGCAGGGTTGGAGACCACTGGTGTAGATTGTTGCTGAAAGTGTTTTTTTTACTCATATGTGAATGTGGGTTATACTTAGAACATACTTTCTATGTATCACACTTTCATCTCGCTAACTGTTGTCAGCTCAGCCGGTGACATTTGCATAAATACACTTGTGTATTGATGCCAGTTTTGACAGCTAGTAGCCACAGCTCGCACTCTGAAACACATTTTCTTATCACTTGTTTCTGTCACTACACAGCAGATAAACACAGATGTAAACCGTATTACCTGTCTAGTTTAGTTTAGCTTATTAGGATACCTATTAGCCATTGTGCTGGGCAACAGTTACTATATACATATGCAATATACTTGTATATTCAAAGCATACAGGGAGAAAAAACACACTACAAGAGGAAATAAATATAAAATCACACAAATTTAGACAAGATTGTAAAAGAAAAGTAAAGGGAAAAAAAGAGTGTCAACCCCGCATTCATTTCAGGATTATACCACACCATAATAATCAAAAGTACAGTGTCACGTCCAGGAACAACAGGACCCCAGAGCAGACCAGAGACAAGAGAAACGAACTGTAGGTAACAAAAAAGGGTTTTAATAACAGGCAGAGTGGGGGTAGTGAGGGAGCAGTGGCTAGGTCTGAGGTAGGGTTCCAGGGAAGGTTGGTGAGGGAATGTCCAGGAGAGGAAGGCAGTACACGAGGAGACGGATCCAGGGGACGGATCCAGGGGACGGATCCAGGGGACAGAGGCAGGGTACCAGCAGGTGGGGAAGGCCAAAACACATGCGTAGCGGAACTATCTGGCAATGAATGGGAAGAAGAACCGGTCCTAAATACTGCAGCAGCTTGTTGAGGTGATTGAGGCCAGGTGTGGAGATCGATGATGATGAGATTGAGGCCAGGTGTGGAGAAGAACAGGCAGGGGAGGAACCAGGAGGCCACACACACACACACACACACACACACACACAGAGAGACAAAACACAAAGGAGAGGGGACAAGACAGACAAGGAAACTCAGGTCACAGCTGGGGCTGTGACATACAGCTCATCAACAATACTAACCATTCATCAGAAATGTACATCAATGTGAAGAGACAACCTCAAAACTCATAAAACATACCAGAGAAAGAAAAGACAGGTCCATATCCATACATATACACACACACACACACATCTACATCAATACATGTGAGCACAGTCACACATGGACACAAATGTACAACATGGACATATGCAGTATATAACTATTGAAAATTCATGAGGTGGATTTGAAAGTTTTTCTTAAATTGTGTTTTATCTTTGATGTCAATGATTGCACAAGGTAACCAATTCCATATTGACATGGCTCTGTACTAGTTGGTCTAGACAACAAGAAAAGCTGGAGATTGACTTCACCCATATCAACTTAACTGATGCTGCTGAAGCCTCATTTTATTATTAATATTATTAATTTAATATCTGTAAATCTGTAAATAATAAAAATAGTATTATTAGCACTTTTAACTTTGAACTACTGGTTACCCCGACAACGAGACACCAGAGTTGAACGCATACATTACACCAACAGAACACGTACATAAATATGAAATACACTTGATTTAACAGAATACTCAAATCAAGTAACTCTCAGACCTCACAGTCAGCAGCATTACTGTACAACTGAGATTTGTTTTGAGAGAGAGAGAAATTGTATCACTTTGTCTCTTTGTATGTTTTGTTTTGTGCAGTGTGTTGCAGTTTCAGTGAAGACCTACTGCAACAGGCTGTTTCACTCTTTCAAAATGTATGTTGGCTGTGTGTGTGTGTGTGTGTGTGTGTGTGTGTGTGCGTGTGCGTGTGCGTGTGCGTGTGTGTGTGGTGTGTATGTGTATGTTTGAAAGAGAGAGAGTTGTAACAGAAAGAGGAGATAGTGAGGGAAGAAGGAAGCAGGGAGGATGTGTGTGGCAGAGCAACCGTTAGAAACACAAAGCCTCTCATTCAACTCTGACACACACACCCACACACACACACACACACACACACACACACACACACACACACACACACACAGCTAAGCAACTGTGTTTTGTTTTTTATTATGTAATTTCTCTACAAATATTCATATCGATATAATTCGGGATGTAGAAAATTTAAATAAATAACTATTTAGAACTAGAAAGAATATGTGTGGGTGTGAGATGTTTTTGTGTGTGTGTCATGTCATGTCCCCAAGTTGGTAAAACACAGATTTTTGGGTCAGTGGTTGATGCCTTGACCCCACTGGGTGTGTCTGCTTTGCATCCTGGACCTGAAGCGGCTGCCAAAGCTGGTCATGGCCATACTAGTCAGTGTTTGTGATTCACTCAGACATGCTGCGGTGCATTTCAAGCAACTCTCCAATCCACTTCACTATACATATGCACGTCGTCTACTTCTGTCTACAACAGAAGCTGCATCAAATAATACATGTCAAACTGCAACAAAGCAGATCAAGCTTCACAGGAAGTCAGTCTAAGAAACAGCAGAGAGCATCTGGTCAGTTTTTGGGAGGTTAAGCTGCACTACTACTTCAGTAATTACGGTAGCCTCAAGGCAGTGTTTGGCTTTAACTAAGCTGCCATAATTACTGTGGTGACAGTGCAACTGAATTTAAAAGGCTTGACTGCAGTCAAAATGCTCCACTTCTGAAACACTCCTGTGAGGTAGGACGCTGTGTGGAGGACGGAACAAAGCGGCATTGGAACTGAGATTAGGGTTAGGTTAAGAGTAGGGTAAGGGTTAGATTAGATGTGTGTGTGGCATCCAGTATTGCATTAACAATATGTTGGTTAGCCATGCTGGTAAACCGCATACACCAACTCTCTCTGTCTCTTGCACACACACACACTCTCACACACTTACCAAAGCCACAAACAAAGCAGAATTTTACAATAAATAACCATAAAAGAGGACTGTCTGGACTTCAATTGTGTGCATGTGTGTGTGTGTGTGTGTGTGTGTGTATGTTTGTGTGTGTTTGCCTCTGCAAGAAAAAAGAAAAAACGAGCAAGAGAAGAGGAACGGAAATCGTTATTTTAGCAGTCTAGTAACAGGAAAGGGGGAGGAGGAGCAAACACGAGAGTCTAGAAAAGACAAAAACGAGGCAAGGAGAAAGGAGACATGAGAAAGAGTGTTAGAAGAGATATGAGAAAAGATTTCATCAAGAATGTATGCATGTGGAATTTGATGATGTTCTCCCCAGGTCCATTTCAGATGATTAAACTCTGTATTTTTCAGATTCATGTGTATGCTAAAAGACTGAGTACTTTATGAGAAACAAATAGGAAATTGAGTTTAACCAATGTGAAAAAAAGTTTAGCATGTTAACCACATCATACTCATACTAAATGTATATACTCAGTTTTATCAGTTTTGACCAGTTTTATCTTTTCTGTGTTTTAGGTCTAATCCAGTTCAAATAATTAGTTAGCACTGCCACAACATAAAGAATAGAGAGGATTTGTTTCCAACATGTATTAAACAAAAGCAAATATCTGCTTCCATGTAAATACACTATATGGACAACACACAACTCTAAATCATTTAATTCAGGTGTTTGATTCCGACTCATTGCCACAGGTGTACAGTATACAATCAAGCACTTGGCCATGCAGTCTACATTTACAAACATTTGTGAAAGAATGGGTCGTTCTGAAGAGCTCAGTGAATTCAAGCATTGTACTGTCCCTGCTAGATAATTCCACGGTCAACTGTTAGTGGTATTATTGAAAAGTGGAAGTGTTTAGGAACAACAGCAACTCAGCCATGAAGTGTCAGATCATGTAAAACCACAGAGCAAAGTCAACCAGTGCTGAGGTTGATAGTGTGTAAAAGTCACCAACGCTCTGTTGACTCAATAACTGCAGAGTTCCAAACCTCAGCACAAAAACTGTCTGCCAGGATCTTCATGGAATGGGTTTCTTTGGCTGAGCAGCTGCATGCAAGCCTTACATCACCAAGCACAATGCCAAGCATTGGATGGAGTGGTGTAAAGAATGCTGCCACTGGACTCTGGAGCAGTGGAAACATGTTCTGTGGAGTGGCGATTCACGTTTCTCTTTCAGGAGATGTGATGGATTTGGTGAATGTCAGGAGAACGTTACCTGCCTGACTGCATTGTGCCAACTGTAAAGTTTGATGGAGGAGGGATAATGGTATGGGGTTGTTTTTCAGGAGCTTGGCTTGGTCCCTTAGTTCCAGTGCAAGGAAATCTCAATGCTTCAGCATACCAAGACATTTTGGACAATTCTATGCTTCCAACTTTGTGAAAGCAGTTTGAGGAGGGCCCTTTTCTGGTCCAGCATGGCTGTGCCCCAGTGCACAAAACATGGTCCATTAAGACGTTGTTGGGTGAGTTTGGTGTGGGAAAACTTGAATGGCCAGCACATAGCCATGACCTCAACCCCATCATACACCTTTGGGATGAAGTAGAATAGAGATTGCTAGCCAGGCCTTTTCGTCCAACATCAGTGCCTGACCTCACAAATGCTTTTCAGGATGAATGGGCAAAAATTCCCGCTGACACACTCCAAGCCTTCCCAGAAGAGTGGAAGCTGTTATAGCTGCAAAGGGGGGACCAACTCCATATTAATGCCTATGGAATTAGAATAGATAAAGATAAATGAAATAAAAAGATAAAAGCTCCTGTAGGTGTAATGGCCAGGTGTCCCAATACTTTTTTCTATATAGTGTATGCTGTCAGTGGTGATGAGTTAAAAAAAAGTTGAATATTTTAGAATATCTGTATTCATTATTGAATTGTACTATGTGTTGGATTTATTTTGATGTTCACATGTTTTAAGATTAAAACAATTATTTCAATCCCACAATTTCTCAACTCAGTTTAGGACACCTTCATACTACATATTAATATTACAATGATTTACATACCACAGCATCAGACCCCAGTTTACAAAAGATAGCAAACTTCTGATTACAGTTCGCAAAATGCAGCAAAGACCTTTTGACCTCAGTTTACGAAATGTGGTGAGGAACTTCTGACCTCAGTTTACAAAATGCAGCTTGCTAGAACACCTTCACAGTACAGTGTCTTTTAGTATGTATAGTTTTAAGATATTTTAGCACTACAGGATGCTCTGGCCAGATTGTCTAGATCAGTCAGCACAGGGATTCCCTCGATGTTGATGCCACTTACATCTGGCTCATGGCAAGCATAGATCCCCATACTGCCTTTTTTAAGGTTATCATGCACACTGCTCTCAGCTGTTCCCTGTATGACAAAAAATCAGAACACAATGAAAGATTAAAAAAAAACATTTAGTCTATACTAGTCAGTTACTCAAATATTTTATGAACTTATTAAAGCCAAAGTGTGTGAAAATGGAAAGACCCATGTAATATCAAGCTAAAAACAATGTTCTGATCTGTTTAAGAGGGCTCAGGGTTTCTAGGTACCACAAACATCCATATGAAAATAACATTTTACAAAAGACTTACACTTAACATACTTAGTATAGTTTTAAATATAGTTGAATGTCTGTTAAACTTAAACTTTGGAGGAGGCAAAATCCCCAAATTGTTCCATATAGTAGATTTTGAATTTTGGAAATCTGATATACTCAATACATGACTACAGTACAAACCCAGTGGTTAACAAGGATGAACGTCCACTCTGTACATCTCTGGCTTGAATGTGGATAAAACATGTAATTTTAAGTCTGTGTCATGAGTGTTTACCCTAACCCTAACCCAAGTGGTTTTAGACTGAATAATTCACATTCACCAAACAGGGACAGCGGATGTAAAATAGCCTTTTGGCTAATTCTGGCATGTTTACATTTGTCAACATGTTTTATTAATATGCATTGTCCCCGTTCATTAAACCTTTAAAATAAAAACCTACCTTACTGCCAACCATCAACAAACCACAATGTGGCCCATTTGGTTTTTATCCCTGATACAAATGCTACCAAACCAGGTTGACAAAAGACCCTTTTCAGAAATGTTGACTGGTTATAGAAAAGGCAGAAGTGTAAACAAACATTAACAATGCTCCATTCCATTAATTGTGCCAGTAAGCCATTTCAGTGAGTGAGCATGCACAATAGAGCCCTGGGTCTGCTCACCAAAACTACATGCAGCCATCATTAATGTTATTAATTCCACCTGTGCTGTTCCTGCTTTGGCATGTCAAAATGTCTGCTGTGAAAATGGCCTATATGATTAGACTAGAGACCAAATCAGTCTGGTATCACATACTCATTTAGGATCATTTGGATAATTAGGATCATTCATTTGTCTTTTTTGGACACTAAATTCATGACCTATATTGTCATCTTTCTTGGAAGGACAGGCTGCATTCCTCCTGTTCATACTGACTATTATGAGATCCCCATGAGTGTGTCCACGCAGTCATTTAAAAATAGATGATCAGCTTTTATTCAGCTTCATCAGTCTGAGTTAGTCATATCAAGTGATATCTGACACATTTACTGTCTTTTTAGCATCAAATTCTCTCTTAGTGTTTCCCTGTTGAGCTGTGGTGGAAGTACAGTAATAAAAAGACTTTGCCACTAAAAACACTGTAATGTTGAAACATAGAAGATGAAGATTTGACTCATTTAGACGACTGAAGCTTCATATTAACTTCAGATCAACTTTTAAATACATGTTTATACAGAAGGAGGACTGTGGATTTAATCCTCCATCACTTCCATTGTAAGAGCATTATGAAGAGATCTTCTAATGGTCAAACAGGAGGAATGATTACAGCAAGAAAAACATGTGTCAGTGTTCATTTGGGCAACTGACTGTTACCAAAATTCATATTTCATATCTAAACTGGTTTCACAAGGCTTGTCACAACAAAAATATTTAAAAAAAAAAAAAAAAAAAACAAGAATTTTATCAGCAAAATAAAATGATGCATCCTGTCTAAATGAAAAATATTATTTAATGTATCAGAAGAAAAAAGTTAATTCATTAATGTTAATAGTGTTGTTTTATCAGAAACTCCTCCTTCAGTTTATTCTGTAGAGCAACTATTTTTCAGCTGCTCACTGCTCACAATGCAGAGGAGAGCTGACGAGTCTCACAAACAAACAAGTCCCATTTTCATCCTTTTGTCAACAACTGTGTCAAGGGTTAGGAGACATATTGTTGTATATACTTTACATCTGTCTGCCAGTGGTTCATTGTTGTTTCTGTGGTTTTGACAAAAGTGGAAACCACACTGTAAAAAATGAAAAGCTCTGAAAGCAATTGTATGCTTGATTCAGATTTGTATGTGATTCTCTTCACCTCCAAATAACTGCTTTAAATGAATTTACTTTGCTACATTCATCCAATCATCGTGAAATATATATATTTTACAGCAAGTAAGGAACAAATAAACAATACTAACAATCTATAGACAAACCAGCTAGACTCCCTAGTTGCTGTGATGTTTCCTACACCCACAATATGATGATTTATTCCTTACCAATAACAGTCCTGGGGTCAAAACCAATTAGGCCATTAAATTGCATTATCAACATTTTAATAATGACGATAAATGGAAATGAATATGTAAAATGTGCTTGTAGTATTACCCATTCTGCAGTTCCCCTCTACTGAGATCTACTGTATAGAGTCTCTCAGTTCCTGTTTCCCAGTAACAAACAGCTGTTTCCAGTGAAAGGCTCTGATAAACCCACTTTACACTACCTGCATGGAGGAAGAACGCAGATCCCTTACTACAAGTAAAAGTCCTGCATTCTAAATTTAAATGATCCCCTTCCAGGCAGGTTTTAAGGCATATAAAAATATGTGCACACATGTGTGTATGGATGTGTGTAGGTGTGTGTTACCTCCTGCTGTTCAGCTATCACACTCTGTAAGGTTTTATAGCAGAGTCTCACTAAGGAACTGTCTGCTATGCTCATTATGATGCGGTGCCTTTGGAGCCTCACACACATGGACACATAACACACACACACACACACACACACACACACACACACACACACACACAGGGTGCATATATGTTTAGTCACACACTCCTGAGGATACACAACAATAAAGTACCTCATAAGGACTCAGTAAAATATCTCTTTCATTATTTCCACTGTGTGTACAACAAGTTGGTTTCCCTCCCTCCCGCCCCCTCTCTCTTTCTCTCACTCTCTCATTCTGTATGTGTGTTTGGAGGGAGGGGGGGGGGGGGGGGGGGGGGGGGGGGTGTCATTTGTGCAGCTGTGATCTCTACCTCTTATTTTGAAGCCTGGGAATAAGCACAGAATGCCTTCTATGGATTCATCTTCTATCTGTCTGTCTTTTCCTTTCTTACTCCACACACAAAGTCTTTCACACACGCACACACACATGCGGTATTACACACCTACACACACACACACACACACACAGTGGCTCCCATGTGGCGATCTGGCCACACATCACACAGACAGGCTCTGCTGTTTGATGTCTGCACCTCCCACTGCAAAAAATGTCAACACTCAGCTGGTGGTTTTATCTTGGAGTCCCATATCAGTCAGTTTGTCTCACTGCACTGTTTTTGGTCAATTTAATTTATTTCAATGCAAGAGCAAGAAAATGATCGAATCCACAATAATGAAATGATCTTTTCACTGATATGGACTTTAGGAATGGATGGATTAATGCTGATATTTTGGCAAACGTTTATTTAAATGTACATCTGAAACAGCATTTGGATCATGATTTTAATAAAATGTGGGGTCTGATCAAAATGTTTTAATCACAACAAATTCTAGATGAATGGTAGCCAGTTCAGTATTAGCCAAATCTATTGTATGTAATCTAATAGGTGATACTGTAAAACTCATCATATCAGAACAATACTGACTTGTGTCTATCTGACACATATCAGTATCAATGCATATCATATTAATACACTGTATATCAGCCTAATTCCATTCTAAAGTAAATGCTCTAAAACAGTGGTCTCCAACCCTGCTCCTGGAGAGCTACTGCCCTGCATGTTTTAGGTATCTCCTCACTCTAACTCGTTATCAAGCAGCTGAGGCTCGTCAAAGGGCTTGATAACGAGTTGATTATTAGAATCAGGTGTGTTAGAGTGAGGAGATACCTAAAACATGCAGGGTAGTAGCTCTCCAGGAGCAGGGTTGGAGACCACTGCTCTAAAAGATACCTAATGTCCACCTGGCATTACTTTATATTTTTCTTGCTGTCAAAATTATTGCATGAAAAGACCAAAACATTTTTTCATCTGATATATATTTCCTTATCATGACAAATGTAAATTATATTTAATATTTAGTGTTTGGCTCCACTGTTTAACGTTTTTAAATATGTTTGATTAAATATATAATTGTAATATATCATGCATAATGTGCAAAAGTGTTGACAATAATAAGAAGGATGTTTTGTTTTTTTAAAGATAATATCTCTTTCTTCAGGAGAATTGATGCTGAATTATAAAACTACAAATGGGCAGCAAATAAGTGGAGAAAAACAACAAATGCAGTGAATCATATGGTCTTCACAGTATCCAGATGTCATGATGTAACCATCTGTATCTTAGTTTGTCAAGAGAAAACAGTAATTGTCAGGTTTTACAGTGCTTTCTGTGAGTACGATCTTAGCATAATTTTTTGCAGTGTCTCCCTCCTCCTGTCCTTCTCCATCAGCTGGGACAGGAAGACTGAGCTCCAATAAAGATCCTTTCATTTCCTCTCCTCTTTTTCATCTCTCCTCCTCCGTCTCCTCCCTCTCTACTGCCCTCTCTCACTTCCTTCCGACCGCCTGTTTAATCACTTCAGCGTTTTAATATCAACGTCTTTTTGGTGTTCTGGTTAGCGTCTGCACTTGTGTCATGTAAGCTTCCACCAATACAGTTTCACAGATACTGTAGCAGGGTATGGATTTCATTCGTTTTTTTTTATTAGTTTTCATTTAAAGTTTAAGCTCAAAATTTTGCTTCATGAAGGACTTCTAATGTAGCCAGCTTGTACTTTCGACCATTTCAATGGATTTTGGTGTTGGGAGTCAGAGAAAAAAAGAAATGATCAAAATATTCATTGAAAGCGCTCTTGCAACATAATCCACTTCTCCACCGTGGATCAATTTGCTCAACAACACTTGTTTCTTTGCCAAAAATTCACTGGAGCTTCTTCTGGTGGCCTGAAATTTAGATATGTTTAATACTGAGTGAGGTTGGGGTGGATGGATGAATCAATAAAAACAGTGAACTTTTGTCCTTTATCAGTCTGCTTTTGTGTCTGTTCTTGTGGACTTGTGAAACGTCATCAGTCACAGTCCAAGAACTGTTCCAATTCCAATACACATCGAGCCAAGTTCAGTCCAAATCAAGTGTTCTTGATCTGCCCGTTTTATTGAGGATAATTTGGGTGTTGACTTGTGTAGACTTGGGAAAGCCAAGTATCCCAGAATGATTTTGAGCCAGGATGAGATCTCAATTTATCCAAATAAGGCCTGTTTGGAAATGTGTTGCAACATTTTCAGAGATGTAAGGAGCTGCTGGCTGGGTGAGACCAAGGTCAACTAGCAGCCCGTCTCCTGAGATCTAGCTGGTCAACATCTACCTCATACCAGGTGGAACAGTACAATCTCTGCAGGCCCTTTGTAAATTACTGCTGGCTCTACTATCTCCGTACCATTTTGGATATGTTACTGACACATTAAGGGTTTGAATGTAAAGTGAGGCTTGAACTTTTTTTTTTACTGGACAGTACAGCAGCTCTGCCTCTGAGGCTCTGTATAGACATCACCACATTTTAACAAACATCTATCAATGTTAATATATTTAAAAATTAGATCAGTTTGTATTCAAGCTGTTGGTGTCAGCAAGAATGCTGCTTTTCCAATGTATCCTCCTGAGTTGAGAATACATTTCTCTTATTGAGAAAAGGGCCTTTATCATGGGAGACCAGTGTTCACTTCCTGTTTTCAACCAAACCACATTGTTTCCCTAACCTTAACAAAGTTCTAATTTTAACCCAAACCACAATCTTTCCCTAAACCTAACCAGACCTTAACCACAGCGATGCCACATTATTTCACTACCTGTTAATAGGGGCATGAGATCAGAAAACACTACCATGTATCATTCTGAAGTACCTGGACCAACAATGTGTCTTGTTGTCCGATTTCAATGAGATTACCATCCTAACTCAACCTAACTCATCCTGGTTTCACCAGCAGATGGAGTTTGCTGTGACCTAAAAGTGAAATGATAACACCAGAGAAACCAGTTGAGTCCAATAACGAAATATGATTATCAACATTCACATGAATATTAACATCACCTACTATATTACTTTATAAGTTTGATAAAAATTCACAATACAGGCCAGCAGGATGGTACACTATGACACTATGAGTTTTCCAGGTTGGATGAGAACGACAAAGAACAAGGCTTTCAAATGAGTTATAATTAAGTTTAGGTCTTGGTTTGATTATTAGGCTTGGTTTACTATACTTGGTTAATTTATTAGGTTTGGTCTACTAATAAACTCAGCCATATTTCTAGATATGAAAGCAGCTCTGTGCAAAGTGGGATGTATACTCCTAATCAGACTAGGTCTTCCCCAGAAATTCTGCTAGTTTTTCTGAACCCCACATCATTTGCTGAATACCACCTTGACAGCCAGTGGTTGAATAAAATGTTTAGACATGTCATCACTGGTTAGACTGGAGAGCAGCCCAGAGAAAACTATGGAATCTAGCATTGTCTTTCCAAATGTACACAATGTAAAAGCAAAACTTGTTACCCAGAGCTGCCGAAAACAAATGTATCTGTTTTAGACTATGGCTATATAATTTATGTACACTCCTGCCATTACACATAAATATCTAGATTCAGTATATGATTCAGCTCTGAAGTTATCTTTAGAACACATCATTCTATATTATATGAGAAAGTGGGTTAGCAATCACTGGTAATGGTAAATGGTAAATGGTAAATGGACTGTACTTATATAGCGCTTTTCTAGTACTTTTACACTACATGTCACATTCATCCATTCACACATGCATACACTGATGACAGGAGCTACCACACAGGGTACCAACCTGCTCATTAGGAGGAAACTAACCATTCGTACACATTCACACAGTGTTGGCGCAGCAACAGGAGCAATTTGGGGTTAAGTATCTTGCCCAAGGACACATGGACATGTGGACTGGAGGAGCAGGGAATCAAACCACCAATCTTCTAATTGGTGCCGCTCTACCTCTTATAATCCCATAAACTGGCAGCGAGAAATAAACAGCATTGTATTCAATTTATCTAGAAAGCACTGCTGAGCCACCTTCCTATACATATCTCATGTCCTCTCAAGTATAGATCACTTTCACAGTAAACTAGATCCCACCATTATTTGGATGTTGAAGACCATCAGGTTAGTACTGAGGTTGGGAAAATTGGCTTATATTTCGCTCCGCACAAGTGGAACAATTTGCAAAAGCTTGCTGAAATGGAAACGCTGATCTCTTACATTCATTTCAAACACCTTTCAGCAGAGTCAGCATAGTGTGAATGTAATTGTTCTTTATGAATGATGTTCATGTCTGTGGTTAGATGTCTTGGAATGTTGTCTCTGTTTGTAAATCTGCAGTAAATCTTGTTTATTACTTTGAATTTGTACACTGTATGTTCTGTATTCAGGAAAAAGAGAATGATCTCAATAACCCCTCTCTGTAGAAATAAAGTTACTAATAATAATGATACATTTGACAATAATCCCAAACATTTAATTTGGTGAGAGATATACATTATCATTGGAAGTTCTACTGTACACACAGACATAAACATACTCAAAAAACTATATCCACTATATGTTGGAATTGATTGGTTTTTAAATAATTTCGTCAACGCTCTCTATTTTGAGTTGCCCTCTTTATTTCGCTACACTTCCCCACTGACTCTAAGCTCCTCCGAAGTTTCGAAGTGGCAGCATGAGAAACCACCAAACGTGAACAGCCCCCTGACGATCGATGAAGCCTCTGATCATTCAGAGCTTTCTAAATGTTCCTAATCCGTTTTCCTCCCAACCGCATTGGTTCCCCCTCAGCTTTAATGGGTGAGATGGCGGGTGCATGTCTGTAAAGTCTGGTGGGACACCCTTCCTGTGCGAGCCGAGGCGAGGTCCCTTCAGTCCTGTGGTTACCAAAGAAGTCATGCAAAGAGTCGCCTCACCCTTTTCTCACTCTTCCTCACCCTCCCTCGCCATTTGTCCCCACATTGTGGTTAACAAGTGAATGCAAAGTGTTGTCTTTTTATGTGTCTATGTGCGGCCTGTACCCATTAGCGCCCTTCTATTCTGTATTGTAAATTCCGCAGAGCGACTAAGACTTCTAATTTATTCATTGGCTCGTTTGGGACTCTGTGCGGCCCGTGTGGTTGAATGTTAGGTGTCTGATTGGCTGATTCTGCTGGTTCCTTCCACTTTGATGATCCGTTTGTGTTTTCCAGAATTTTCAAGGTTACTTAGCATGCAAACATGTGCACACAGACACACACTCATACACACACACACACACACACATACACATACACATACACACATACATCCACACACATGCTACATAAAGCATAAAGCACCCAAAGCCTGAGGGGTGTGAATGGCTAATTAGTTGATTGGAAGTCTCCTACTCTGACTGTCAGGAATGATCTTGGCCATGGAAGGCAGGCATTGATTTTTGTCTATAGTGACTGTTGATAATGAACAGTGTTCTGTTATGACTGTAGAATGTGTTTAAGTGAAACCTAATGACATAACTTGTACCTTAAGCTACGTTCAGACCAAACGTGATGAACGCGACAAAATCGAGCGACAAATGAGAATCTGTTGCGCTATCGCTCGAGTTTCGACGCGTGACCATTTTGTGACCATAATGTAAAATTTGCGGCATCAAGCGTGTAGCGAGCCCGCCCATTTTCACTAGATAACAGCAACATTGCTTCTTCAATCATCAACCATGGCTGAGATCACTTACTCTTTTCTCTCATATGTGTCCCTGAGGCTCTTCCATTTCCTACGACACTCATCAACTGACAAAAACACACATAAATTAACTCTTGAATCTATGCCGGGAGAGTCAGCTGTTTGTTTTTTTTCTTCTTCAAAACTTTATAAGGGAAATCCAGCTGGGCTATACGTCATGACGTAAGTCATGTTGGGAGAATCTCAACGCTGATAGGCTATCGCGTCACGGCGTCACGCGATGTTGCTGCAAAAGTTCATAATTTTCAACTCGCGATGGCACGAAAAATCGCGTCCATCGCGTCGCAAATTCGCGTCTAATCGCGTGTTTGCATTGACTTAACATGTAAACTTGCCGAGCGACATCGCGTCATCACGTTTGGTCTGAACGTAGCTTTAGAAATACAATAAGCCAAAAAAAAAACAATTGCCGAGCATCTAAAGAAGTGTACAGTGATGATTGGCCTGTGTCATGTATGATTTTTTTTTTCGTTCTTTACGCAACTATTAATATCACTTTTCATGTGAACAGCTGACTGCATTAAGAGAGAGACAGTGTGTGCCCTTACTCCTAAATTTAATTAATCATCACATCCCACCGCCGTACAACAACACAAAGGATATAACAAAGATAAAAAGATGATGCCTGAAGCACCTCCACGTTGTCAACTGTACCCACCATGTTAAATCCCCAGAATATAAACATTGTCCACTTTTATTGACGTGAAGTGCAACTCCCAGCTGTAATGGACCTGCGTCTTGATGATGACTTGGGTCTGACCAGTGTCCAACAGTCCAATGTGAAGAGTTCCAATGTTCGAACATGCATCATTAGACCTGTGTTATATGTGTGTCTTGTGTGTGTGTGTGTGTGTGTGTGTGTGTGGGGGGGGGGGGGGGGGGGGGGTTTAGAAAATCTAAACAAAGTGCCTTACCATTCTTAAACCAATTAACACATGTATGAGGTTAGGATGTTCCACATTAATAACATCTGAAACAGTGTTAAAATGGATATGTTCCATTAAACACCTGTTATGTGACTGTGGAATGTATTTAACTAAATGAAGTAACACTTCCAGATGAAAGATTCTCATCATCAGTCCGGGTTCTCTGTTGTTCTCTTCCACTCATCCCT
>NC_084993.1:15819998-15827130 GCF_963691925.1 Scomber scombrus
AAAAAATACAGAAAAAAGAAAAAGTGCTTACATATATGCATATACATATATCTTTACACATTGCATATACTTGCACACACATATTCATATTCATATCCACATACTCACACTCCCATTCACAATTCTTCACTTAATTATACAGCAGAAAGAGAATATATTTACATCTTTATCTATCGTATTAATCTATTGAACTCCAGCCTTCACCCTGACTCCAAGCATCCTATCCATGTTCAAAAAATGACATTCAGTTAACATCTTTCTCAAGAACCCACTGATACTTCAGAAACATCTTGAAACATTCAGTGTTTAATTGATGTGTTTATGTAACTCTAAATATAAATGCTCACCCAATCATAATGATGATGCTCAGGTCTTTTCCTTCTTCATAATTCCTTGAATCACCTTATCATATTGTGACCACCTTATGGTTAAAGGACAACTATAAAAAACTGAGTTGTGAACTGAGATCCACTCTTTAACTTCAATCCAAAATCCTCCTCTTCATCCTCACATAATCTATATAAGTCACAATGTTGGATGCCCCATCTTTTATTGGTAGGCAAGCCTCTGTAGATGAGTTTTAGTTGTACAGTTCTAATTCAAATCACTGCAGAGTTAATTAAGTCAATTTAGTTACAAAGGATGCTTTTATTGCAAAGTTGATTGCTTTAAGGTTTAATGATTGAAGTTCTCCATGTTTGTAATGTAATTATTGTGATAAGCTCTTTTAACCTTACCACCCCATAATAAAACACATTCTGTTCAATGACATAGGTAATGACATGAAAATATAAATAAACTTACTAAAGAGTTTATCACTGTTATTTTTCCATATAAAGTTAAATTAGCCTAAATTCTCCTAACATGTAACCTTTTTATTAAAATGTTCCTTTTGTAATGCATTTCATGTTTTTAGATATAAAAAACTTTACAACATCTATTAGGCCATTTGACTATTTAAATGGCAGAGCTCAAAATGTATCCTTCAGAAATCCACAGTACATTTATCATAGTTAGGTTTCAGTCCAGAGATCACTGAGAAGTTATTCAGCTCTTGATAAATCCCTCATGTTTTCAAGTGAATAGTTTTATACTTTTCACTGACTTTTCATTGATATATGCATCTCCTAAAAACCTTGGGATACATAACTAATGTCCAATGTATGGTGGAGGATTAGTGTAAAAAATAACTTATCCTATCATACTAGAATCTCCAGTTATAGGATTCCTTAAACATTAATATTTCAAATTCACGTATATTTGACTACATTCAAAGAATTCTCACTTTAAACTCACAGTTTTGAAATATGTCTTAGAACACGTTTTCATGTGGCCTTAATTTCTGCAGATGTATAATTTAGTCACAAAATATGCTAATCAGGCCTTGGATGAATATACACATATATAATGTGTATATTCTAGACATGCTAAATGATATTGTACAGACTCTTAAAACTAAATGTATCACTAAATAAATCAATTATTTCATATATTTTCAAATTAATTTTCTCTAAATAACAGTTTAGAGCCAAGATGTTCAGAAAAGTGTCAATTATTTATATGCATATTCTTTTAAATTTGCTCAAATCCCTAATCTAAAAAATTTTTTATACTGAACAATTATAATAACAAAATGTGTGGATGATTCTATTTGGAGAGAAAAGATCCTTTTAGTTAGAATGTCATCAAATGTGAGGTGTTGAAGGTGCTGATGAGAGACCAGAGAGATGAAATCCAGAGGAAGTGTCCTTTTCCCCAGACTCTCTCTATCCTTTCATCGATCCTTCACTCAGGGTGGCAGGGTGTGTGTTTATGTGTGTGTTTGGTATTGATCCTCACCATGCCACTGTCACTGGCCTCAGGGTGGCCTCAACTCAGGGGACAGGGACAGACAGCCTCTGGCAGAGAGGGACAGGGAGAGAGGGAGAGAGAGAGAGAGAGAGAGAGAGAGAGAGAGAGAGAGAGAGAGAGAGAGAGAGAGAGAGAGAGAGAGAGAGAGAGAGAGAGAGAGAGAGAGAGAGAGAGAGAGATTTCTTTAACACTACTTCACCTCTAAAGATTATGACTACAAATAAGCCATAAAAGGTTACCAAAAAAAGATTTCATTTCAAGCCTTGCTTTTATTTATAAGATCAACATGTGATGTTTTATGCACATTTTCTCAACTTACCCATATTTTATACACGTGTTGCTCAAATGCACTGTTAACCTTAAGTCACTGACTCACACTCAGCTTTATGCATTGCGAAGCTCAGCTGTTTCAGTTGTGTTTCAGTTTTGTGGCTGAAGAAGAAAATCCGGTTTCCCTCTGCACTGTGTTGCAGTGATGTGAGCGGTCAGTCAGAGCCCATCCTGAAACGAAATGTATGTAAATGTCAAAGACTGCTGAAGGCTTTAATTTGCACTTTGCAGCCACAGATGTTACAACATACTGTGCTGACCTTCACAACTGATTGTAGAATAATGACAGCTGCTAGTTGTCCCATAAAGAAGACATGTCAACTGAAAATGTCTGCTTTATGTCTTCATGTCTAAGTTGACAATAGAGAGATAACAGGAAATGAATTGAGAGAGATGTATGAATAAAGGATTCCAGAATGGACTTGAACTGGTGAAGCTGCCGTTTATTATCAGTATAGTAAGCTCTGCTTTTGTCATGTCAATTGAAATCAGATACGTTGGTTTATTTCACAGGTCATATATTTCCTGGACATTTTCTGAGACTTTTTACAGACGGTGGTACAATTTCATACTAATTATAAGGAAAACCTGCAAGTGTTAAGTTGATGTAGTTAATACCTACTCATTATATGTACATACAAAAAAAAAAAAAAAAAAAAGGGCAATTCTTTCCCTGACAGAAAACCCATGGTTGTCAGTATTGTAGTTTCATGTCATACAATACATTAGCCAACCAGGTTACAGTTTTTCTTTAAAAGGTTTGTATGATTTTGTAGTAAACTGAAAATGTGCACATTATAGTTTTATAATAAACAACTTAATGTGCTAATATGTAGTTTTATACACAAAAGTACACTGAAGAGTTTTTTTTTCTGTCAGTGAGGAATTGTTAGGAGTCTAATTTATTAGGAATTGAACAACTAAGTACCAAATATAATGAATAGGCAACCACCAACTTAACCAACATAACACATTTTTTTCAGTTTCTTGTCATTTGTACTAAACCCTTTGTGTGAAATGTCCTAAAAATTAACTGTTAAATATCTGTACATTTCTCGGAAAATGTCCATGAAAACAGGTGCAACAGGGTGGAGACAGCAGTATTTAAATGAGGGTTTTGTGTCTTAATGGAGAGTTTGGACGAGCAGAAAGCTGCAAGCACAAAATGAAATGTGATCAGGTTCTAGTGGAAGAGGTTAACAAATATAATGAGTTATAACAAAAACAAATAGTACCAGAGAAACCGACATATGGGAGAGTATTAGTGACGAAGTCAATGCTGTTAGTAAAACCAAAAATATTCCACTCCAAAAATATTAACACAGGTGGAAAAACTCTGTCCTGTGTGTATTCTGTCATTGTGCATCCGTCTCCTCCTCTCCACAGTGACAGAAGTCATCTGTGCCCAGTGAGCAGCCGGTTAATACCTGTCCTTCAAAGGTATTATTTATAGACGCAGTTAGCGTCAGAAAAATTACCTTCAGGTTTGGTAAATCACAATGCGTGTGCTAAATAACATATTTGCATTTTCTCTGCAATCTCCCTGTATTTTGCACACTGAGGTTGAAACGCCCCTTATTACATATTCATTATGGCAAACGTACTAAATGAACAGCGCGTTCTATCTTGCACAGTTGAAAAACGCAAACCTCAGTGCGCTGCGTCAGTAGATCAGCTTGCACATTTTTTGCGGGTGATGTCAAGTTTGCACACGTTTCTACACACGCAAACCTTTAGTAAATCAGGCCCTATGTCTTACCATCAACCTCCACACACACTCATACAGAGAATAAGCTGAGCTCTCGTGGACATGGACACACACACCTCAGACGACCACTGTGGCTCACCATAACCCAGTAATACACACCCACACCCACACACACACACACACACACACACACACACACACACACACACACACACACACACACACACACACACACACACACACACACCGTTGGTTTGAGGTTGGATGACATTGAGGGTTACAGGGAGTTTTTGCACACATAGTCACATAGTGTCTCTCTGTGAAGCACACACAAGGACTTTGTGGTGATGTCACCAGCCAAGGGACCTTTGGGAGAGACACTGTGGCAAGCTCAACATCTACCAATGTGTGTGCATGCATCAGTGTGTGTGTGTGTGTGTGTGTGTGTGTGTGTGTGTGTGTGTGTGTGTGTGTGTGTGTGTGTGTGTGTGTGTGTGTGTGTGTGTGTGTGTGTGTGTGTGTGTGTGTGTGTGTGTGTGTGTGTGTGTCCACAGTAGTCACCTTGAGGTTTGCTAGTGCATCTCTATGTTGCTTTAACCCACAGAAAGCAAAGCGGTGGTTCTGTGAGGTAAGATACAACTCAGTTCTAGTTTGACATTTAGATGGAATGTTCAATTCCTGTTGACTTGTACTAAGTTATGTTGTGTGGACTGAGGTGAGACCTTGACTACATTTGAATATCTTCACCTTTATTTCACCATGTTTCAATAAAAAAGTTCAGTTCAGTCACTTTCCTTTATACTTATATAATAATGAATGCTTTACTGTATGCATCATGAATACACCATGCAAACACATGTATAGTGTCTCAGTTTATTTCTGCTGTAGTCATTGACTGAGTGACTGAGAACATATAATGAAGAGAACATTGTACTATTTATCATTATAGAGAGTATATTCTCTTTTGTTTCTTTTTTAAAATATTGGTCTTAAATGCTAACACAACTAGTTCTGTAATCAGCTGATAAGAAAGTTATGACAATTTGTATTTCTTATTTTAGTGTTTGATCATTTATTTACAGTCAAAAAGATGCTAGAATTGAACATCAATCAAAGCAGTAATAGAGTAAAAAAAAACAATGGCCTTGTTGTTTATTAATCATAAAGTACCAGGTCCCTACCAAGAAAACTGAATATGATTAATAGCTTGAAGGACAGCATGATAACAAATTCCATCCGAATTTCCAGATGTACAGTTTATTAATACAAGAACATACCTTACACTTTTTCTTTTTTATTTGCCTGTTTGTTGTTGTTGTTGATGATGATGATGATGATGATGATGATGATGATGATGATGATGATGACGATGATGATGATGATGATGATGATGATGATGATGATGATGATGAATGATAAATGATCTTTGCTTTCTGAAACTAAATGTACCTCCATGACTGAGGGCCACCTTACACACATTCAGTGCCTTACACTGTGGTGAGCAGTGAACTGATTTAACAAAGATCATTATTTTGCATTACTGATTAGTTTAGATCAGTTTCATTACTGTTAATCTACACAATGCAAAGCCCTGCACTGTGGGCTTTACTAAAGGATTTCATGCCATGGGAACTACCTTTTTTATGCTATTGTGGGAACCTATATAGACACTAGTGTATATCTTTCCCACTCTGACTCATATAAAGGACATGACAGGACACTGCCCTATATTCTTCAGTGTGTGTTTTTCAGGAAACACACAGGTGAAGCCAGGCTTTACTGTTTTGACATGTCAAGTGTTTATTTAAAGTCAACTAGAAGACACTTTTTTGTCTTTTCTGCTTAGGCCCATGATCCTTCCCATCCTTCTTCCTTTTGAGCTTGCCATTTCTGTAGTTGCTACAGATAGGTATGGTTCAACCTGAGGATTCTGTTGAAATGTAGCTTTGCTAGCTAACTAGCTTGTCGGACGCTTAGAAAACAGACAGAATCAAATGTTGGCATTGTACATTTCTTTAAAAAATCGATACGTTGAATCTCTATCTTCAAGTACATATTAATCTTTCTGCAATATGTATCACAGAGAAAGTGACGTGGATCAGATGATATATGAGCTCATTTCCATGTTAGGAGGAGATGGGTTGGGTGGTGTAATTATTTGCATAGAAAATTTGCATCAAAGCAGCAGAAACTACTGCTTGTTTGTTATTTTTAGTGAGACATGGGATCATTTACAACTGTTTTTTTCTGGCACAAAAAAAACAGGTATTTTAATCCAGACATGTATCGCTTACCACAGACCTTAACCACAGCATTGTCATAACATAAAGCATCATTATCCAACTTATAACTGCCATTTAATGACATGCGAAACACTTAAAATGCGATCAACATTGAAACATAGAGATTGAAACTATCCACAGTTTGCAGAAACATACGATGCCAACATTTTATTCTGGGTTGTATAGCAACCATGGTGCAATGAAGCAAAATTCAACCGCAATGAATGTGTTGTACAGTTAGCTGTGTACAAGCTAAAATCCATCTATATCAGGGGTGTTAAACTCATTTTAGTTCAGGGGCCACATTCAGTCCAATTTGATTACAAGTGGACTGAACAGATGAACAGCCTGAGATCTCTTAAGAGAAATGAGTGAAAATTCACCAATATTATGTCTCAGTTTTTTTGCAGATTATTTTGCACAGAAACTGCTGATTGATGTTCAATATATGAATAGTTTAAATATGACTACAATATGTATTCATTGTTTTTTTCAGAGGTTTGTATTCTGGTCAGGTTGGGAAAAAGACGTCTGAAGCAGCAATTACTTTTCAGCAATTTTCACACTTTGCAGATTTATGCAACGGGTAGGAATGGACCCCTTGGTGGGCCGGTTCTGGTCCGCAGACCCTATGTTTGACACCCCTGATATATACAATATACATATATTTTATGAATAAGAATATAAAAAGAGAGAAGGAGAAAAGGGAAGTATAATGACTTAACAATTACAGAAGATCGGAGGTTCAATTCCTAGCATTTCCAGTCCGGATGTCGATGTGTCCTTGTGTGTATGAATGTGTGTGAATGGGTGAATGTGACTTGTAGGTTAAAAGTGCTTTGAGTGATCAGAACACTATAAAAGTGCTGTTTAAGTACAATCCATTTACCATTCCATTTATATCATTTTGTTGTTGCCATCAACAAAATGCATCAACAAGCTGCCTGACTGTTAAAATACA
>NC_084993.1:15827330-15844830 GCF_963691925.1 Scomber scombrus
GTGGTATAGACGGATATTTGACACATTTCTATGGTGTTCCAGCTGATCTCTTCAGAGTTCTGGGAGGTTTCGCAGCAGTTTGAGGGGCTGTAAAGTGTTCTCAGAGAACCAGCTCTTAATTGCAACACAGGCTTTGACTTAAAGATGGCTTAAGTAGAGAATGCTCACACTATGGTAATTTTGGGCTGTGCATCATATCATGTATTTCATTTCTGAGTGGTTGAGTGATTTAATGGAGGATGATATTTAGTGTGTAGATTTGCTTGTATATGATAGAGTAAGGAAACATTCTTGGACTTACAGTAATTGTGTTATCCTTGATGTTTTTATTATTGTGTGTAATTTTCTGTCCTTTTTCTCATAATATTAAATAACCTACAGATATATCTAAATAACATACTGTCCTGAGAAAATAAATCCTCAGAATTAAACGTTTGATATGTTACAAATTAGTGACTAATAGAAGACATTCCAAGGAGCTAGTTATAGTTTTATAGCAATGATCATATAGTTTTTTTATTTAGATTTTCTACATGAATTTTTTTATGACAAATTACCAAATTAAAAACCAGATGATGTGCTCCCACTGGATGTGCACTATAGAAGGCTGATTCTAACTAGCTGGACTTAAACAGTTAGCAGATCATATGTCGTGTCATTTCTTGATAGTTTTCAATTGCTGTCTTTCTGTATGATGGGGAATGGTAGAGTGATGAAACAAACTATAGAAACAAAAAGTCATGGCAATAACTAGAAAAACACATTCATGCAAAAACAATTTCAATCAGTGTAATCATAACAGAATTGAATAGAACATAAAGCTTTATTGTCATTATATTTGACATATGGGTCAATGACGTATAAGGATTTAGAACAACTCAATTGTAGAATAATAAAAACAAGCATATCTAATGCAGTAGTTCAAACATTCAGAATGTTGTGTACCTGAAGCTCCATATTATACATTTGAAATTAAGTGATTTTAGTGGGTTTCTCAAGATTAATTGGCACTGGCCTTAAAAAAAAAGTCATGTGGTGCGACCACAATTCATCTTGAAATAAATTAATTTACTTAACATGCTTCACATCTTTTTTTACAAGTTTTCAGTAATATAAAGTGTTTGGAAACAAAGTATTTGCATTTTTTAAAAAATCTTTGTAAATGATGGTCTTTTATTTATATAAGACATTTCAAGATGAATCATGGTCGCACCAAATGACTTTTTTTTAAGGCCAGTGCCAATTAATCTTGAAAACCCCCCATTAAAATCACTTTCACATTGTAATATGAATTGTCAGGTACACAACATTCTGAATGTTTGAACTACTGCATTAGATATGCTTGTTTTTATTATTTAAAATTGAGTTGTTGAAAATCCTTATACGTCATTGACCCATATAAAGGGATTACAGGTACCACTCCATTTGTGCATTAAAGACAAAAAAACATGACAGCCTATTAAAAAACATGACACACACGCAGCTAAAAAAGATGACTATAATAGCTATAATAGCCTTATTATAATATAATAATATCCATCTACAAAGTAGTTCTCCTATTAATCATAACAGCACATCTACATATTGGTTTTAACCTGTTTCTACATTGAGGAAAATTTGGCATTTATTTGACTGATCCGCTCATGACAAAGATTTTCCACTGCGGCTGATGATATGAAACAATACTGGTATCAATAGCTTTGATAGGCAATTGTGACTGTGTATTGATAATGGATCAAAGTAAACTGAGAGGCTCATGTTACCAGTCAGTCAGTGGGAAAAGCTGGCTGAGTGAAATCCGACTCCTCTCCTTCTCTCATGTCCTTTCTCTCTCTCTCTTCATACATTTCTGCAGTATTTTCATATGATGAAGTATTTCCCCCCTTTCAGAAATACTTTAACTTCTCTCTTCAAGTCTTAAATATTATAAAGGGCCGCTCAAGTAGAGCCACTTTCTTCAAAACTGACTAGATCTAGTCCTTTTTTATTTCAGAGAATTGATGAATTGATGCATTGATGCATTGTATTTGATTATAAATTCTATAATGTTAGATTTTGAAATAAATATTAAAATTCCACATATTTGGCAGCAAGCTGAGGCATCTTAAAGACATATTTTCAGAGAAGTGCTTCATATGACCAACAGAATAGACACTTATGATACATGACATGAATTGGTATGAGCATCAAAACTCACTTTGTATACAATCTGTCTGTATACTTGGCATTTGGCCTAAGAATTTCACAGATATATAGTTTCAGCGTTTGAATTATTTATGTGTAGTTATATGAGCAATAAATATCCAGTGTCAGATTTAAAGACATTAACTTCATGAAATTGTGCTTTAGTTACCAGTTTAATTTGTCGTTCTTGATGGAAGAAAAATGTATGTATGGTGCTTTCTATGCAATTTAACCATCAGTGCTTGTGTTATTTCTATACAATAATCTGAAAATGTACCTCCACATTCACACATTATTATCTTCAGATAATGAGTAAAGAAAAATAACAAGTAGGCTGATAATGAAGAAGTGAAAAATAGATATTTCCGAGGGAAAATCCCGTCACGTCCATCTTGGGTCAGGACCAGAGAGGAGGCATTTACATTTTTTATCATTCCCCCTTTGGCTACTGAAGGATGGATGCAGAGGCAGACTGGCATTTTCTTAAAACTCCTCCCATAACTGCTTTGAGGCAGACAGCATGTTGATTTAACTCAAATCAAACTGACGGACTCCAAAAAGGCCTCACTGACACAGGACTGTAAAGTCAGGTGGTACTGGGAACCAAAAACACCTTTAATGTTTAGAGAGGGTTAACACAAATTTCATGTATATTTCTAAAAGGCCAATTACTCCTTCATATTCTTTATTTAATAAAAAAAAAATGAGTACCTTACATTTTGGTCATCTTCCCCTATCTGATATAATTTAGCTCCAAAACTGACAGATACTTTCAAACACCAATCTCATGAAGACGTTATATGGAAGCAAATAACTGAAGACCAAAAAAGTAAAATTACCGATGACTGCGTCTGAATTAATGTGGTTTGAATTGCCTTGTTTGAAATGTACCGGGTGTAAATTACAATTCTTCATATTTTATTCTTTTGAGTTTTTGGATTCATAAAATTCACAGAGAAAATTCAAGTGTCCAGTATTCAGTAAACTTTTCTGTCTGAGTTTATGAACCAAAGAATTGTAAAACTTCATGACTGTTAAATAAAAGAGAGGAATTTAAAACAAATAAATTCACATAAGTGGTTTTCAAAGTAAAATATTTCACTGCCAGGCTATTTCAAATGTCAGCATTGTCTATTCAAAGCCACGAGGTAGATACTGTATTTTTTAAACCAATTTTAAAGTCTTATATTGTAACGTGTGTGTGTAAATACTAACAGTGTTGACATGGTAAAAGAAAGCTATTTTTGCATTTGACATTTTTCAATTGTAGGATCTACTTTCAATTCATTTGAACCATTTCGAATCCATTTTCAACCAATCAAATCAATCCATTTTTTATTTTGTTCTTTCACCAAAACATACGGTGGAGAGCTGAAGGAAAGCTCCATCACACAAACTGTGATGGGACAGTATACAGCTGGTTATTTATCATTTCTTCACATAATCATATAATGATGAAATTATCTCATCAGTGATCTTTCATTTGAATTCTTACATGTGCTTCTGGCAAATTCAAAGGACCCAGGGAAAATCTCTGTGATAAAAGTGAGTGATAATAAGCTGAGAATTAAAGGAAAAGTATGAGGAATTCATTAGTTATAAATATATAACATGTAAGATTTTTCTCTATTAAATCCTAACCATCAGTTTAACCAATGTGATGCTGAAAACAAATCATATTTGCATTAGTCAAATTTGATATTATGTTTATTTAAGAAGGAAAGCCGAACTGTAAATAAATCTTGTATTTTAAATCCTGCCTGAAATGAGAATCAATTACACAGTTACACATGTAATAAATCATCAATTACAAACTCAGAATAAGACAGAAAATGTGTCTACAACCTTAAAAATAAATAAGACCAATTTTAAACAATAATATAAAGAGACTAACACATCATTTTGTCAGCCAGTTTTAACAGCAGTGATATAAAATTCACAGACAAACCAAATATAATAGCAAAATGTGGTCTGAGTTTAAATCATTATCTATAATCCAACCAGGAAAACATTAGATTGTATTGAAGCAAACCGCTGTTAGAGGATCATATTTAAATTGGCAAGTGGCTTAAAGTTAAATTTGAACTGTTACTGCTATTCATAAATAAAACCATATAAAAATCCCACTTTTTTAAATGGAGTCTGGCTTCAGCGCTTGTTTATTTTCGTCTGGCACTGCTGTTCATTCATCAGGTTTTCAGGAGGCAACGTAGATCACCTACTGCCCCCTATCGTCTATATGCGGTACTGACAGCCAGGTTTGGCTTTATCTTAACCAGCCACAGTGCTACAGTATTACAACGTGTATTATTTCTCAGTGGACATCAGACATCAGTTCTGAGTGTTAAACATGAGGGAAAATACAGGAAAGTGCTGCACTTTAAAATGTGTTTAAGTGGACGAACATAACAGAGAAAACAGAGAGAGGCTAAATGGAAAATGTCTTGCATGTGTATTCAAATTTGGGAGATTTGAAGATTTCATTTAACTTGTGAAAAAGTCAAATTGACTTTATTTAATTTGGAGTAATTGTTTTAATACACCTGGATGCAGGTTTAGCTTATCCATAGATATAACACATGATCCTATATTATGTTTCATACTGTTTGTTTGACCACAAAGAGTGAATTCAGGGAGATACAGCCACTTTCTGCCACTTCTTTAAAGTAGGAGGAAGTGCAGTTTAGTCTGCCTCCCCTTCTCTTTCTCCTCTAAACCCCGCCTCCTCTCGGACGGACCTAGCGCTGATTGGTCAATCCCCTTCCAGTGACAGCCAGCGGCGATCCTCTCCATTGGCTGAGTAGTCCAGATGAGATGCAAATCCAGAGCTCTGCCGGTAAAAGCCTGGCACTGTAAACCGTGATGACCACTCATCTAAAAGGCAGAGAGACACACAGCTGTGGGTGGAGAGAGAACGCGGTCCATTCGATGAAGGCTGTTATATTCAGAATTAAACAAGATTTAAAGTCAAATTTGTGCAGATTTTTCGTCCTGTTTTTTTCTTTCCTTCCACATCTGATACCGACCATGTGTTTGAGCTGCGGGGAAACACGAGGAGATTTGAATACGTTCCCAAATTCACCACAAGTTTCAAACTGACTTTTATTGTGCATGGAGAGCACGACACAAACTCACTCAAGTGTTGGAAATTAGAGATCGTTTCGTCACGTTTACGCACTGGCTTTTACGCACATCGGCTGAATCCAGCGCGCGAGGAGCGGATAACGCACCGCAACTGAACACATGTGTACGGACAAATAAGAAGAAGTCAACTAACGTGAGAAGTCATCGACAATTATCAGAAAATAATTACTTTGTGTGCTGCAAACAAGAAGAAATCGGGAGATTTATAGTGAAGATCGGGGAAGTTGATACTCTGTGGACGCACTGTGGCGCACAAATGGTGTTTCTGTGGGACGCAAAATACGGTACAGCTCAATTCTTTATGAATGTATCATTTTAAGATTTCTTTGACGCTTCCATATTAAGTATGAGTCGTTGTTGTTATCAGTATCTGAGGTGATGTAGCATGCTCTCTACAAATGTGGACAGAACTAGTCACTAATTGTCAGTGTCCCTCCTCTTTGATATCCTATGTTTGATGGACATGTCATGTCCACTCCAGTCCAGTGTTCGTGAGTGTGCTGGATTTTAGTTTTGCTTCATCATTTTTTTTAAAAAAGAGAAAAAGAGAGTGAATGCGTTTCTCCAATTAGCACAGTCACTCTGAAAATCTCTCTCTCTCTCTCTCTCTCTCTCTCTCTCCCTCTCTCTCTCTCTCTCTCTCTCTCTCTCTCTATCTGTGTGTGTGTGTGTGTGTGTGTTGTTTGGGAGTCTATTTCTTCCAAAACATTATTAAAATAGCTTTTCTAAAATATACCAGGCATTCAGTGTAATATAATGTTGAATGGTTTCCCATGCAGTGCTGCTTACCCCACTATAATGTCACCTTAAGCAAATAAATAATGCCATGATATCATATCTGATAGTATAGTAATATGCACAGTAATATATGAAGAGCTAATATGATGTGATTCATGTAATTATGATGACTTAATAGCAGATATTGTCAAACTTAAGGTTAGGACTAAATGTAAATCTTATCTGGTATATCTGTAAGAAAATCATTTAAAAATATATTATATATATATATATCAAATCAACAAATTAATGTGTTTTTTCTGCAGCATCATGAGATTTCTAGGGCTTAAAAGGCTCACAGATGATAAAGCATGTTGTATATTACTTATAAGACTTTTAAGCTGTTATGGTAAGTCCCACTTCATGATAAGCTGAACTTAAGGGATTTATCAGTTATATCAGCTCTGCTGTAGAACGGAGTCTGATGGTTGAGCCGTTTGGTGCAGGGTTAACCCGGGCCATAAGCACAATCTTCTATCCCTCTGCTTCCTGACAAAACTGAACTTTGAATGAAAGTGTGCTGAAAATAACAGCGGTGGCATTAGGGATATGGTGACCACTGAAGAAATGACCACATTTTATCCAAAAATATCCAGACTTTTACATTTGTAATCATTCCTCCTGAGAGGTTTCGGGGCCTTTAACCAGCCGCGTAGTTTGCCTCTGCTCGTCTGGTGTGTAAATCTGCTTTTTAATGTCTCAGACCCCCAAATGTTTGACTTTTCTTCCTGGGACTCTTGGTGGGGTGTGTGTAGACATTTGTCTCAGTGAGGTTGCAGTTACAATATAGTAGCAGTGGGAATGTTTCAAACTGTAAACTAACCTCCAAACCAGCAGCATGTGGCTTCAGTTGTGGGTTGGCTAAGTGACAAACCAACAGTTCCACTGACTCTGCAGACAGATTGACTGACTGTGTGGCTTTTTACCCTGCTTCTTTATCAGATTTATACTGTTTCACTCACTTCTCCATGAGGTCATCTTTATTACTGCGTGTTACATGAATTATACTGGAAGACGTCATCGTCAATTTACCTTGGACTCTCTGTTGATTGTGAGCCACTTCTCTCCCAATTATTAAATATTAAAGAGGATTTGAAAAAAGGTGGATGGCCGTTGCTGCTGGATGACAGTGTTGCCACTGTGTTAAGTTTCATGATTACACACTCTGGTATTCAGGGCAGTGTGACCATGCTGTGTGTCATCATACACTGTATATGTGCAGTTTAATGTTCTCTGAGTTTCACCAATATGGATGTGTTGCATTTATTTTATTTTATATATCTCGTTTTTTTCTGTTACAGGGATTTTCAGTGAAGTGTGTGATTCCAAGTCCTTATTTTAATCTAAAACTATACACACACACACACACACACACACACACACACACACACACGCGCACACACACACAAATATACAGGATACATACATTTACATATCACTGTTTTTACAAATTATTTAATCAATAGACCTATCAACTTTCAATCAGTCTCTTTTTGTAGTAATTAAAGGTCTGATATGTGGCTGTATTAACATTTCCAGCGTGGAGATATTTAGAGCATCACAAACGGAAATATATTGAATGTAACCTCATCTGTTCTATCCCAGACCCAGCCCCCGGCCGGCGTTACACTCCCCCCTCCACCACCCTTGCCTCAGGGGGGAAGATGACCGAGGCCCTGCCCTTGGGTGCCCAGGAGGCTGGAGGTGGGGCCGCTCTGATGGGCAAACTACGAATGGCCGACCGCGGCATGGTTGAAGTACATACAACTCTAAAGATGCACTCACTGAAATTGTTATAATATCTAATATCTTTACACTTCTTGTCAGCGCCGTTCATATTTGGGTTTGAAGGTAACTGTGGTGTATTTTCAGGTGATCTCAGATCATCCAGGAGAGCTGGTGAAGACAGACAGTCCTAACTTCCTCTGCTCTGTGCTGCCCACACACTGGAGATGTAACAAGACTCTGCCCATTGCTTTTAAGGTGTGTATATCAATTACAGTCCCGATTCTCTTTATACGTCTGCTCCACTTTATTTATCTAAGATCTATAGTTACGTTACAATTTAAGATTTTACAAAACATATGATCAACAAATAAAATAGGTTTAATTCATAAATATTAAATCAGTAGGAAAAAATGAACATCTTAGCTAGATAGAATACATCAGTAATAATATTCCAATAATATACATAAAAATATACCATGCGTAAACCATTATGCAGATTAATACCTAACCCTTAATAATACTTACTTTAATAAAACTAATAATATATGAATAAAAATAATATATTTATAACGTATTTTTACTCTGTAGTACTACAGCATATGAACACATCATCCACCACTGTAAATAATAATAAGATGTTATGTCTGCATCTTTTTAACTATACTCATCAAATACATTGCTGATTGTAGAATTAAACTTGAATGTTGGAGTTCATTCATTCAGTTATATATTCACTTGTTTAGTGTGGTGGGACACACCGCATAGTATTTTCATCATCAGTTACTCTGTTGATTTTTACTGTTGGCCTAATTGTCTGTTATATGTCTTATATTCACCGTACAGTGATATAAAACATAGAAAGTAATTCATCACACTGAAGAAACTGGAACCAGAGAATGAGTGATTGGTTGGTGATTGGTGTTTTTGTTTTATGAATAACTCATCCAATCAATTGATTATATTGAATATCAAAATTGTCATCAATTTTGGCTGATTATATCATCAACACTGACAGCTAATTGAGGCATTTTACAGCTGAACTAATGGTAAAAAAAAAAAAAAATGTTCAGAGAGAAACAGAGAGAATCTTTTGAAAGGTTTTGAAATAGTTTGTTATACTCAAAAAGTTTTGTTTAAATTACCATATTTGGAGATCTGTGGATTTCACTTGAGAGCAATGAAAAGACTGATCAGGGAATTCTGTTATGATTCATCAGTATTTTTCAGTTTCATTCTTTTTATGTTTATTATTGAAACAATCCATGGTCAGTGTTTTACATGTACAGAGCAGTAGATATGATGGCTTGAATGTTTTGTAGTGTACAGTATTCCCTCATGTATCGATGTGTGTGTATGTGGATGGCTTTCCTGCACTTTGAGACAAAATGCATTTGTGGAAAAGCAGCTTTTAGCCACAGAGCTGAAAACAGCTGATTGATTTATTGAATTTTATGCATTAGTGTTCGCACATGCATGTGTGTGTGTGTCTGTGTGTGTGTGTGAGAGAGAGAGTTTGGTGCATTATGCATCATTATGGACTGTCATGAGCGGATGTCACTGCCTCTTACTGACAATGGATGATTGTTATGATACACACTCACACATACAAACACATGCAGACAAACTTACATTTAATGAATGAAAAATTTGCTCACACAAAAATGTAATTACATATGTGACGACACAGGCTATGCTGTAGGTACACACACAGGTACAGTATGTATATAAACAGGCATCTGTTAAAAGAATGGACACACATAAGCACACGCACACACATACACACATTCTGGCCTTGGCCTGAGAGCCTCATAATTGTTTCCTTTATCTTGTTTATTCTGCTGGACTAGTTTCATGCTCCATTGCTACCAGTCTCTCTCTTGTCTAACTGAGCCAAGTGTGTGCGTGTGTGTGTGTGCGCGCATGTTTGTGTGCGTGTATGCGTGTGTGCGTGTGCCTCTTTCCTCCTGTCCCAGTTCTTGAATGTAAACTATCTCCAGGGTAAGACCCGTATTTTCAAACCAAACAAGTCAGCGCAGCTTTACTAGAATTTCATCCATTCACATTCCACTGCAGGCTCAGATCAATACCGTCATTGATGGATTATTGGAACATCCGCTTATTGATATTTTAACTCTTACTTAAGTCAATTCAGATGGTAAATGTAAGAATTAGACCAATATCAAGAGAGAGTATTCCCAGAAAAACAATGCTTTCTTTGATTTTTGGAGTTTTGAGGAGGAAATCAAAGGTCTAAATAGGAGCTTTACCCAAAAGTGTCTCATTCATCATGACCTGCGGTTATTCTGCTGGACAGCTCATGGTTACAAGAGAAACCATCCATAGTACAGTATATCTGTGGTGGTCATTTGCACACTGATGGTTTAGTGTGATTAGAGTTAATATGGAAATCGGCCTCCCTCGCTCAGTATTTGCGTAGGAGTGAAGGGGGAGAATGTGCTCTCTAGTGCGCTAAGCATCACACACTTCCATTTTACACGTGTGTTTTGGGAGAGGTTAGATTTTCCATCTTTTACAAGAAATTTGAGCATTCAGTGGTGTAAAGCTGCTTGTCTCTTTCTGTGACTTTGTATGTTTATTTAAGATCAATAAAACTGACCCCATGACTGGATGTAAGAACTGCTAACAGCTTAGCATTTCATGTCCACCTTCCTTTAGATATATGAGCCTGAGCTTATGCAAACTTCATTATGGTCTGATAGGTGAGGGGCTCTCAGTGACCAACAGCAGATCAGATTGTGGGTGTTCTGTGGAGTTGTGTAACCCTCAATGGTCTCAGTCTTTTATAGGAAATGCTGCCCATCAAATGCTGTCGAACATAAATATTGATTAAACTACCACATTAGATATGTTTTAAAAATGTACCATCTGTATTTAAACGTATGGAGTGACATACTGATGAGTGAGGTTCTGTTTAAAGAATTTTCTTACTACTGGAACCTGAAAATTCCACTTTCACCTCAGCTCTGTACTTGTAGTTCCAAAACTATCCATGGATGTTTTATGTTCAGATTGATCATAGAAGCTGTGCTAGTCCACCAAAACATCCAGGCCCATCACAAAGTGCCATATTAGCTTATTTGTCATAATTAGTTCTGTCTTCATCCATCGTGGCACTAGGTGGTTTCCCTGGGTGACATCTCTGATGGCACCTTGGTAACAGTGATGGCAGGAAACGACGAGAACTACTCAGCAGAGCTCCGCAATGCTACGGCCGCCATCAAGAACCAAGTGGCCAGATTCAATGACCTGCGCTTCGTTGGCCGCAGCGGGAGAGGTATACACACACACACACACACACACAAATGCACAAGTACAAAAAGAATGAAAACAAATATGGAGATTTTGCTTTGGCCTAATTTAAAAGATGGTAAAATATTGTATGTGCTATAGTGGCATCAATCCAAATAGTACTGAAAGCACAATCTTACTAAAAATTGAAGAGGTGTGTTTTGGATAAATTAGGGGAAGTACATGTGAATAAAACCAGTATTCACAACTTCCTCGTAACACCCCATTCAACGTTTACCTCGCTCTGCCTCTCCCCTCTCTCTTTAACGGACACACTAGACCACAGTTACTCTAAATCAGTCACAGGCAAATGTCCCAACTTATCTATTTAAAACACCAGTCCTGTGTACACAAGCTCACTCTCTCTCACACACACACACACATTCACAAATACACATAAAAGGGACACACTCCCCAGCTGAATGGAAATGTAGGAATAACTGTCAATATTTGATATACTGATTCGACAGTCCTGCTGCAAAAAAAAATGGGTATATTAATAACTTGTGCAGTAAAATTCAAATGAAGAAAGTTGAGGAGTAGAAATTTGTTTTCATGCAAATGTAACAGCACAGAGTACAATGAGGTTCATTTTCCCTGCACCTCTCCGTCTGAGGAGGATTTAAAGACATGCAACATGATTTTGAAGTAGATACATGCTTTGAGACTCATATATATTTGTAGATATTAGGTGTACATTTTCATTGTATCTGTTTCTTATATGTTGTTTTATATTCCCGTACAAAGACCCACTATGATCATGTTACATTAACAACATTAGGTGAAGGGACCAGTGGCAGAATAGAGTCAATGAGCCTCACTTAGCAGAGAACAATGATGCATGTTTAAAGTAAAAAGGCTACATCCTCAATTTAGATTAAAATGTTATACAGTGACTCAGAATATAAGGAAAAAAACACAGGATTTTCTATTTGTCAAACACATTTGTATTAAAAATATAGATAGATTACACAGACACATAGTGACGATACAGTGACGATAACAACATATAATATAAGGATATAAAGAATAAGAATATAAAAAAAACAAACTATACATAATAAAATAGCAAAATAGCAATAGTAAATAAAATAAAATGTAATGTACAAAAGTATATACAACAGATTGGCAGTGTTGATTTTAGTGCAAAGTAAATGTGTTATATGTGTGTAGAAAATAAAGTGCGCAGTGACTGTAAGTTATGAGTTTTTTAGCTGTTATTATACAGTGTGATGGCATGAGGCAGGAAAGATTTCCTGTATCTGTCCCTTAGACAGCTGAGCTGGAGCAGCCTGTGTGAGAAGGTGCTCCGCTGTCTGTCCACTGTGTGATGGAGAGGGTGCTGGTCATTGTCCATGATGGAGAGGGTGCTGGTCATTGTCCATGATGGAGAGGGTGCTGGTCATTGTCCATGATGGAGTTTATTCAGTGTCCTCCTCTCCACCACGGTCTCAAAAGACTCCTGCCTGAGACCGAGTACAGAGCCAGCCTTCTTGATGATCTTATCAAGTCTGTTGGTGTCGCTGGCTCTGATGCTGCTGCCCCAACACGCAATAGCAAAGAAAATGGAGCTGGCAACAACAGACTGGTAGAAGATCTCCAATATCTTGCTGCACACGTTGAAGGATCTCAGCTTCCTCAGGAAGTAGAGTCTGCTCATCCCCTTCTTGTACACAGCCTCGCTGTTAGATTTCCAGTCCAGTCTGTTGTCAATCACCACTCCAAGGTATTTGTAGTCCTCCACCACCTCCCTTCTGATCCATAGTGGCTGTGAAGGCCTCTTCTTCCTCCAGTCGATCTTACTATGGAACTATTAACATTTTCAGAATCAGCTGTTTAGGTCAGTGTTGTCAGTGAAGTGAGAAGCAACACTGGTGACATGAAAGGAGAATTCTTTTGGTCATGAGTTTGATGTTAATGACCTTGTTATGGTCATATATATATATATTGTATGGGACGTCCCTTTCAATGGACAACAGTAAGGCAAGGCAAAAGTATCTGTACAGCACATTTCAACAACAAGACAATTGAAAGTGCTTTACATAAAACATAAAATGCAGCTGAAGATCTGAGAGGCTTCCTTCTCCACATCTGTTTCTAAGCTGGGTCTTGACAGCTCAGTTTGGAGAATGATCACTCGCTCTCTCAGGGAGAGCACAGGCAGAGCGGAACTACTTAAGTTCAGTGACAATACTGTCTTCCTCCTCCTTGGAATAGTAAGACACTGCCATGCAGCGCTCTCTGTTTGTCTGTTAGAAGGTTCCCTAAAAAGGTTATCTTTCAGATTTCACACCAGATTCATGACAGGATACATTTGTTAAACTTTGTAATGCCCAGGCCCAGGTTTAACTTCTGTCTAATTGCTAATGACTAAAGCAAACATATATATGTAAAGGTATATATCTCCTTTATCGCTCACATTCTCTCCCTTGCTGCCCTTACCTGTATTTTGTAGATCCGATCCCATTGTGTTGTCTTCAGTTCGCTGTCTCTTCTTTGCACATATATATATATATATATACACACACACACACACATACACACACATATATACAAAATATATATCTTTGTAATCTTCCTCTCTGCAATCAAATGCATTTTAAAGAAAGAATATATTAATGCTCCAATGATTTCCTTAAAGACTTAAAGATGTTGGACTCAGATGTTAGACTTAACTAGAAGGACACCCGTACAGAACCTCTGGTCCAGCCAGATGATCTGTACAACTACCATAACAAAACTGGTACTGAATCACAAAAAACGGTTTGTTCGCTAGTATCAAATCAATTCGGCTGGTGCCATAAAAGTATCGAAATTCGGTACCCAGCCTTACCCATAACTTCATACCAGATAGTCACATATAGAGGACCTATATAGGACATTTCATCCTGATTTGCCAAGTCTACAGTCAATACAGAATTGTTTCCTTTTTGCTGGCCCCTCAGAGGGCACTTTACCATACTGTGGGGGAACCTTAAAGGCATTTCATCATACTGTAGGGGAACCTTGTAGGACTTTTTGTAGTACTGTGGGGGCCCATTAGAGGGTATTACATCAGACTGTGGTGGCCCCTTAGATGGCATTTCATCATACTGTAGGGGAACCTCAGAGAGCATTTTTTCATTCTGTGGGGGAACCACCAAGGGAACTTTATAATAGTATAGGGGCACCTTAGAGGGCATTTTATCAAACTTTGGGGGGGAACTTTAGAGGAAATTTCATCATACTATGGTGGCTCCTTAGAGGGCACTTTATCATACTTAGGGGGAACCTTAGAAGGCGTCTTATCAAACTGTGGGGGAACCTTAAAGGGCATTATAGCTGTATTTCTTGTGCCTTGGGGGCATCATAAATGTATTATGGTCTTTCCATTTTTGTCCATTTCCATTTTGTGTTGTGTTACCAACATGTAGACTGAAGGGTTTTACTATGTTGATTATTGCAGACTTTTCATAATTCATTGACTTGAAGGTGTTAATAGATTATGTTTTGTTTTAATAACAGAAAAATCAGTAACTCGTAAGTCTGGCATTATTCTATATATTTTTTTATTGTCAACAAATCCCATGAAAAGACAAAAACTAACAATTTGTTAGTCTGTTTCTTAATACTTGTTCTGCCCTTTATTATCATTATTATCATTGTTACTATTATGGTTTATTTAATAGGGACAGCTACAATATACAAAGACATGCTGTAACAGCTGTTGCAAGAAATCAATGCAAGTATCACAGTGTTTATAGTGGCTGCTAATTTGCGCCACCCATCCCTAGAAGGGCTTTTGTGAAAGAGATTAAAGAGAGATTCGAATAGTGAAGTAAAAAGGATGTAAACCAAATATAGCTACGTATTAAACACAGTAAAGCATAGCAAAGTACAATTTGGTACAATACATTTGAATAAAGTAGACAGGAGTACAGGGTTGTTGCTGAATTAACCAGGATTAAGTGTGCAGCAAATTCCAAGTGTTCAGGTAGCAAGTTCCAGATTTTTGCTCGTTTCACAAAATTTTAGAAAATGTTGCATAACTTGAACAGAACAGAATTTTGGGACTTTAGCTCAAACTCCATTGTCTCCTGGGGAAGACACACATCTATAAAACTGCTCATTTTAAAGACTTTAAAGACTGGTCACTGTAGTTTTTTTTGCAACTGTGACTCAAACAGGAGGACATAGTGTATATATACTGATATTGTCAGTACACTGATATTGCACACTGTTAGTGTACTTTACAGACTGCCAATATGCCCCTTCTGTGACATGACGGGTGTGATTATACATTATATTTGTAGAAGAGGATTTTGTGTTCCACTCTGATAACTGGAGGAAACTGAAAATACTTTGACGGTTCAATGTATTGTAAGATAAGAAGCATAAACAGCACATAAACTCACATATTTCACATAGACCTCACTCATTAACTGTCTGTGTCTGTGTGGTGAGTCATGCTGCCAACACCAATGAGTGGTTTAGTGGTTTGACTAGTGTTTTTTTCTCTGTGTGTGTGTGTGTGTGTGTGTGTGTGTGTGTGTGTGTGTGTGTGTGTGTGTGTGTGTGTGTGTGTGTGTGTGTGTGTGTGTGTGTGTGTGTGTTGGTGGATCGGTGGTTTGGGGGAGAGGTGTTTTTTAAACTTAGTCATCATTAGTCAGTGTTGCCTGTTTGGCCGAGGCTCTTAGTTACAACACACAGATACTCATACACTCATGATCTGTGCAGTATTCACACAGTGTCTACATCAATGCAGAGCTGCTGTGTGGATTTGCGTATTTGTAACAGCTTCTTTCATCACACGAAATCAGAGTGATTTAATCTGTTTTAAGTTTGTTTGCGTTCAAAACTGACATGTTATATGTTTGATTCAATCGTCTGAGTTCCAGAACATCAGCAGTGATCTGGGAGGAAATTGCTTATTTGGTGATGATGTCACAAATATGATGTCAGGGAGTCAGTTGTTTCCAGTTTGGTGAAACTGTCTGAAACATGTCCACACTATGCCAGCAAACGTAGAAAACCCCCTTTTTCTCTCTGTTTTGGCCCTCCATCTACACTGAGGGCTGATTAAGGGTTCTGATGATGAGTTGTCAGATCGTGCCAGAAATGTTAATATAGTTGTTCCACATCATTTAATATGGTGATACATGTTTTCAGAGAATCTCTCCTGGAAACTGCTGTTTCACATGAGAATAAATAGTTGTGTGATGAAGCTAGTTAAAACTCAGACTCCTCTCTTATCTTCACACAGTGATTGGTAAGCTGTGTGAAGTGGGAGTGAATGTTGACTTGTCCATTGGGTTAAAGGGACTTTTCCACTGTCCAAAAAGCATGTTAAGGAGTATACAGCCACCCTGACCCAGCATTACTCAGGCCTGAAAGTGAAAACGTTCAAAACCGGCATGAAAACATGTAAAACATTTCTCACGTACAGTGGGCTCTGGTAAAGAAATGCAGAGTCATCTAGTAAGTTTAATGTAACTCAACTATTACTGCAATGCAGTGTGGCCAATCGCACATTACTGCTAAAGAACCAGATTGAACATAGACATGTTGCCATGATAACTTGGAGTTGTAAAATGCTGTCTCATAGTCATAGTTATAATTATAACCTACTGTTCTGTATTTTTGCATCTGATAAACCTTCAACTCATGGATCTGTTAGTCAAACAACCCGTCCTGGATGATATGTTATTGTATCACCACTACCTGAAGCAACACATCCACACCAGCAGCAGTGCTGTTTCAGGTCTAAATGCCTGGTAAAGCTGGGTTTTAATGTGGGCAGTGCAGGCTTTGCTTTGGACATGATCATGGCCTGTGTGGCAGTAAAATGAACTTTCTGTCAGTCATGGCCACATCTGTGATCGCTTATTGTAACTGTCAGTATAGACACACATTTACCTGTATTACTGTTTATTTGGGTTAGATGACCTAACAATCATAAAATAGTTAAATAATTTTACAAGCATTGCTTATGCACAGATTATAAGTGGTATTTGCAAGTTTGTGTGTTCTACAGAGCTCTTACATACTCATGCATGGGCCACCATTTGTTTAGAGATAAACATCAAAATGAAGTATAATGAGCTCATCAAATCAAAGCATTTACAGTATGTTGGAAACATGGTCAAATGGGTCCTTGGTTAACATATAGTGACTAAATTGTGAGTTTGGTGGAATTCTGAATTTAGATAGAATATATATAAAATAATTTATTTATAATAAATGACATACAGACATACCGTGAATTTGCAGTATGAATACTAATTAACGGCAGAAAGAAAACTTGTTGACAGATGATGTAATATTGATCAGGTACTGTCACTATGTCTGTGCTTGTGTGTGTGTGTGTGTGTGTGTGTGT